>NC_043708.1:21846818-21925865 GCF_006229205.1 Suricata suricatta | reverse complement strand
GCCCCCCGGGGGGGGGCGCCCCCCCCGCAGCCCGGCAGCCCCGCCGCCCCGCCCCGCCCCGCGACCCGCTGCCAGGCGCATTTCCACCTTGGCAGTGCTTTGTGACTGGCTCCCGGAAGGCTGGGAAGGCCTGACTGGACCTGCGTCCTTACAAAAAGAATGTTTCTGACATTTTTTGACAGTACATGGGGACAATTTTCAATGCAAGAAGTGTCTGTACTTGTAGAATCTTAATAGCAGCATTTTAAAATTCTATTGCAGAATTTCAAAAATTTGAGGAGTTGGATTTTGTTCTTCTTATCATATTATAAAACAAAAGATTAAAAAGAAAAAAAGTAGGTTGGTTTCCTTTTAATAGATCTACTAATAGAGAAGAAAGCAAGGACTGAGCTTTCTTTGGAATGCAAAATAATCGGAAGTTCATGAGCAAATGCTTCAAATAGGATGGTATGTTTTTACCCCATAAGAGGACAGTTTAGAGGTTTTAAAAAGTAGTCGAGTCTCAACTTTGGGGAAGATTGGAAATAGTATATTATTCTTATAAAATCAATCAAGAATGGTGGACTGAATTTCCAGGATTCTCTTCTTAACTGCTCCACTTGTGTGACAGAATTTTGTCCCTCAAAATCTGACTCGGAGGATCTTGGCTAGGTACAAGTGAAAAGCTGTGTTTTTCTTATACAGCTGCTGTGATATTTTTGGAAGTATCCACTTCCTTTCTAATATGTCAATTCTGTGACTTTTAGAAGTATCTACATCTTTAGATGATATCTGTATTCAACCAATTTCTTTTTTTTTTGTATTTTTATTTTTTGTGTGTGTGTAACTTTATTTTTTTTAGAATATAACACTATTTTTTTTAACATATGCAGTTATTTTCCATCATTTACAATACAGTAGTTACAATGACACTCCACATGGATAAGCAAAGTAAAAAATCAGAACCCCAACTTCTATTTCATGTAATTAGACTTATACATAAATTAGAAGGTTAACTAACAACTAGTTAATCACCGAATTTCACAGCTATCTGCAGTGGCGATCGTTATATAGCAGCTTATCTTTGATACATTCAAGATACATGATACAATTTGTTACTTGCCCATAAGCTAAAACACAGCCTGCTTAATACCTTTCCTTAAATTCCACCTCTATACTACAGTATACTTGAGGTCCATGCAAAAAAGTAGCTACCTTTTATATAGGAAATGGATGATTAAGTCTTTGGTGCTGTAAAAGCAACTTCATTTAAACATAACCACCCCCACCACCAAAAAAAGAAGAGGGAAAAAAAAAAGTAAACAAAATAAAAACGGAAAAACCCAAGACACACTTCCTAGGGGGGAAAAAAACAACAAAAAAACAAACAAACAAAAAACCATCATGTAATTTCTGTCCTTGACGGAATGTATTAAATAAGCAAACACCCCCAACAAGCAAAACAAGTACTACAATGTAAAAATATTGGAAAAAAAAAAAGAAAACCCTCTCACATGCATAAATGAAAGATTACACAGAAAGAACTCACATCTTTTCACGTTTCCATAGTAAATATTCTGCTACTATGTATTAAATACTGCATGGCTTGCCCAAGCTAAGATGAAACCACATCATAAATCAATAAGCATTTTGCATTTTCTTTCATTATCTACTCAATCTGTCACAACACAGCATTTTATATACTGTTAAGTGAAACTGCAATACAATCTAAGTTTATTTTGGGAGTGTTTGCTGTATCATTGGATTTAATGAAATGTTTAGAGGTGCAGTAGGCATGACTTTGAGTAGATAATGAAGGAAAATGCAACCAATTTCAAGGTTCTTGTGATTGGGTTTTGCTGGGGGTTTAGAGAGTGATGGCCTTGACTCAGAGCAGGTCCTTTGCAGGCTGGGCCTCATGTGTTCAGAAGACAGGTAGCAGAAGTAAGGAGAACTGTGCTCTGCAGCCTGAGACAGGCTGTGATAATCCCTTGGATAGCAGTCTGCTTAGACAATGCCAGTAGTAACGATGTAGGTTCCTGAGATCCAGGGCACACAGGCAAGAGTAATGCAAGAATCTGGAGTAGTCACCTGAATAAGGGAGATTTCCCAGGTAAAAAAGCTATTAATCATGTCCTATGAGACCTCAAAACAACTAACAGGTTGAAGTTGTCGCATTTCCCAGAATCTGTTAAGTCCTGAATGATCTCTTCTAGGAAAGTGAGTTCCTCCAATGGACGGATTGAAGAAAAAGAAAAAGCAAACATTTTTCAGTTATTGAAGAATTCATCCATCAGATACATTTTGATCTTTTTTGTTTATTTACTTTAGAGAGACAGAGAGAGAGAGAGCACAAGCAGGGAAGAAACAGAGAGAGAGGGAGACACAGTATCTGAAGCTGACTCCAGGCTCTGAGCTGTCAGCACAGAGCCCAATGCGAGGCTAGAACTCACAAGCTGCGAGATCACGACCTGAGCCGAAGTCGGACGCTCAACTGACTGAGCCACCCAGGCGCCCCCATTTTTATCTTGATTACTATGTTCTCTGTCTTAGAGATTTAATGACTGTTCAAATTAGATCCATTTTTTTAAAACGTCTTTCCATTGGATAGTTCTTCTCTAATGTACCAATACAGTCTTTCTTCTTTGGAACTTATGAGAAATGATAGAAATCCAGAGCATTCAGAGGTGATAGCTAATTAACACATTACTGTCAGAGAAATATCCCCAGATTACTTTTTTAAATGATCAAAACTGTATTGTGGGGTTTACTTATTTTAGCATCCCTCTGGTTTCTTCTCCTTTGTTAGAGGACAGAGGGAGGAAGCAGAAGAGAAAGGGCCATCATATGCAGTTTCCCTAAGAAAGGAAGGAAAAACAATAAATTGAATTTTTAAAAATAAATGTAACACTATGTGCCGGTTGTTATGGACATTTATAATGCTCCTCTTCCCTTACCTGACTTCCTGCTGCTTCTGAAATATCTCCCTCGAGAGTATCATCACACAACTGCTAGAAATCCTAATAGGTCACAATTTTACCACCCCTCCTTCCTAGTTCTCCAGCTTGGAGAGTTTGCAGAGCTCCGGTTAATTAATGTTGAACCTTTTAGGGTATCTATGAATCTTGGCAGGGGCAGTAGGGGACTGGAATTTAATTAAAGGCGCAAGCCATGTGGGGGATTGTAGAGTCCCAGATTCCAGGAGGGAGACTGGTGGTATGTGGAGGCTGCGGGTGGGGGTTAAGGACTAAAGGAAGATGATATCAAAAGCCCTAAACAAGTAAGAAGAAACACACAGAGATTGGCACAATCCAGCTGAGTTTTGTCAAAAGCATGGTACAGAGCTGTGTGTGTGTATGTGTGTGTGTGCAATGCGCATGTAGCCGATGCACTGGCATAAAGGTAGCAACCCTTTCCCTTGAAAGAAATTTGATGATGGCAGCAACAAAAACTAAACAGAGAATAATTAAAGAGCAAGGGAGTAGCTAATGAAATGAAAATAACTTTAAAAGGATGAAAAGAAATTGTTGTTAACACACCATGTGGTTAACCTATGAACCTAGCTGCTGTGGAAACATAATAACCCAGAGTCAGATCTTACAATGCAAATAAGCCCCTTCCTGGGCGGAAATGGGGCTCTTTGGGAAAAGATTAACTTTTCTGTCCATGGGGGCATGATTTAACTCACTGGAAGGATAATTTGACAAATGGTGCTATTGTGGTGCCAGTGAACCTGCTGGTTTCTATTAGAAGGGCATGTGCTACAAAACCATGAAGAAAAACATTCTTGCAGTTTTTCCCCTTCAGCATAAGGACAACTTTGAGTCTGCTCATTTTTGAGAGTTCCGTAAGTGGAAAGAAAACTCTAAGGTTTGGTAACATGTGACTTACACAGCCAAGTGAGCCTGGTTCAGAAAACATTTCTCCAGGAGGGACTGCTTTAGGCTTAACACACAATGGGTTTGGGGATCTTGACTGTTCTTGTCATTTTGGACCACCTGGTTCAAGTTAAAAATAAAACCAGTTTCATCTACTTGGAAATGATGTGAGTTGGGAGTATGATATTGAGTTGTGATGGGCATTTCCGTACCAAATTACACTTAGCATAGTGTGTTGCTGATACAAATTCATTTCTCTTCACTAAGGAACTTGTAAGCATCTTAGCCCAGGTTGGGCTGAGAGAATTTTTCAAAGTTCTGACTGTGTTGGGATTCCTGTTCCCTTATCTCCTTATTTTGGTGTCATCCGATGATTCTCTTCTAAGCCCCAGGCCATTTTGCAGGAAAATATTCCTTCCATAAATAAAATTAGACCAGATCTCCATCTCTCTGCTTGCATTTAACTGCTCAGTATTCAAACCTTATGTTCAAAGTTCTTAATACTTCTATCTCTTGCTATTATGATTCTTAATATACTCTTGCATAGATGCGTTTAGATCTCGAGATGCTTTAGTTTAAAGAAGGTAACTCTTTTTTTGGTACATGCTCTGCACAATAATGCTGCTTGAGCTGCCTGCCTCCTCTAGATAGCAGATGCAGGAGAGAATTTTTATATCATCCTGGCTTTTGACAAGGAAAGAAGAACCTTTGTATAATGTTCTCATTACAAAGTACCCTGTAGTGTTGAAGTCATCCATTCAATTGGGCACTTGTTTACTGAGTG
The DNA here is from genome assembly GCF_006229205.1 of Suricata suricatta. NCBI lineage: Eukaryota > Metazoa > Chordata > Mammalia > Carnivora > Herpestidae > Suricata > Suricata suricatta. The sequence continues at coordinate 21,921,224 of NC_043708.1, read as the reverse complement.
CCTCCTATGTTTCAGGAAGTGCTCTGTAGGGAACAAGGGAGACAAGGTCCTTGTTTCCATGTGTACCATATGCTAATGGAGAGAGACAAGTAACACTCATATAGATAAATCATAAATCAGTTGCCAGTAGCATTGAGTGCCAGAGTGTGAAGAAACTGAGCAAGGGTGCAGGTACTTCAGGGATAGTATGGTTGGAAAAGGCCCCTGGAAGGAGGAGACATCCATTCCATCCGACATCTGAGAGATGAGAAGGAGTCAGTGTCCAGAAGTAGATAATTCTGGACAGAGGGAGTAAAAGGCTCCAAAGATGGAAACAAAGCCAGAGTGGCCCAAGCAGAGTAAGAAGGGGAACACTAGAAATGAAGCAGAGGGAGGCTCCTGAAGTAGGTGCCTGTTCACTGACAATAGTTGTTGAGAGTTCCATCTACCTTTTACAAAATTCCAATTCATAGTAAAAAACTAAAATTATATTTCTATTTTTCTTATTTTTGTCTGAGGCCATTATTCACTAATAATAACAAAAATAAATTTATTGGGGCACCTGGGTGGCTCAGTCGGTTAAGCCTCCGAGTTCGGCTCAGGTCAGATCTCACGTTCGTGGGTTCGAGCCCCATGTCAGGCTCTGTGCTGACAGCTAGCTCAGAGCCTGGAGCCTGCTTCCATGTCTGTGTCTCCTTCTCTCTCTCTGCCCCTCCCCCTCTCATGCTCTGTGTCTCTCTGTATCAAAAAATAAATAAAACATTAAAAAAATTTAAAAATAAAATAAAATAAAATAAATTTATTAAGTCCATTGCATGTTCTAGCCACATTAAATATTTTACATATATTATCTCATTTAATCCTCACAGGAATGCTAAGAAGTAGTGATAGAACCAAGATTTAGAGAAATTAACCAATTCCCCAAAAGTTAGCTCATAGGTTGCAAAACCTGGGTCAGTCCCCCATTGGATTGTTTCTAAAGGGAGAAATTTACTTCTAAACTTTATAGCTTTTTTGTCATTACCATTGTGCTTTTACTAGGTACAGGCACTGTATTTTATACATATTATCTCTATACAGAAACTAACCTGGGGAGTAGATATTATCCCTATTTGAAGTAGGAAAACTGAGAAATGGAGCATCCAAAAGATTTGCTTGAGGCCAAACACTGGTAATTGGCAGTGTTGGGATTCAGAGTTAGGTCCTTCACAGTCTGATCACTGTCCTTTTAACCATTCTATTGTACACCACCTCCCGCCTCCTGATGTCAGAGTGAGTCTAATCTGGAAACCTAGGTCCAGGTTACAGGGGAGTTAACTTGATAAGAATGGGTTGTTGGGACAGAATTTAAAACAGGCTTAGTTTGACCAGTATAATTTCATGCTCCCAGGTGGGCAAAATTTTACCCATTTCTTGGGGCTATTTCTCCATCAGTCCAAATCCAATACAATTTCACCATCGGGTGAGCCCCATGGCACTTGTAACTCCAGTTGGGTTCTGCTTATTTTTCTAAGTGCTTCATGCTTTCTGTTCAGATCCTGTATGTGCATTTGTCCCTGAGAAGTAGGGCTGTATCTCTCTTATTTGTGCATCCTGTGTAACATCTAGCCACCTACTGTGTCACATAGAATAGGTGCTCAGTAACTATTTGTCCAAGTAGCTGATACTTCAGGAACTGTGGGAAATACCTTGTTGCTGTCATTCTGTTTCTTGGACTCAAGTCTTTGAGAGGATTTGTTTGGAAAGCCACAGAAGAATATTTTTAATGAGACAGATCATAAGAGTGTCCTCTGAGATGGGAGAAAACACCATCAGTACAAGATGGATGGCCACAGAACCGTACTGTTTTCTGCTGACTGATGTCTGTTCCTCTTGTCCCTGTGGAAAGATAGAAATGAAAGTTTTCTCCCACTCGTGGGTGAACTAACTGGATGTGTTTTCAACCTCTGTGAACTGAGTTTGGGCCATGCAGCTGGGCCAGATTGGGCCACTCCAGGATGGGCTATGTCCCAGGAACCTCTGCCATCTGAACCTCTCAGCACTTTGTACTCTATCCAGTATCACTTGATGTGTCACTTGGCCACACACAAAACCAAACAAAATTAAAAAAGGAAAAGGAGAAGAGGAAGAGGAAGAAGAAGAAGAAGAAGAAGAAGAAGAAGAAGAAGAAGAAGAAGAAGAAGAAGAAGAAGAAAGAGAAAGAAGAAGAAGGAAGAGGAGGAGGAGGAGAGAAGGAATCCGAAAAAGATCTTAGGCTGCCTTTGCCACTTGTTGCCGGGACCAAAGAACATTATTCCATGGGGTATGTGACCTTTATCGGTTTTTCTACAGAAACAGCTGTGGTTGGAGGAAGACACAAGGTAAAAATATGTTCTAATTCAATGCAGAGAATAAGCAGAAAACAGAGTGGTTAACCATAGTGGTCTTACTGGCTAACTCACTTTTATGTATTGTGTCATTTTATGCATTGCACATTGTCTATGACTGAATAATAGGGAAAGACAGATTGGGATAGATTAGACAGAGTTTATACCTGTAACCACTCCTGTCTTGCATTTGACAGGTTACATATGGAAAAAACCTCATACAGATTCTAGGATTGGCTTAGACCCAAATGAATATAATTGCCTTTAAATTCATTGCTGCTTTTGATACTATGTTGCAGAAACACATGCCTGATAGGAAAATAGGCCAGAGTCTGTAAACCAAGTGACTTGAAACCCACAAAATGTTATCAAGTTGAAATGATTGTGTCCATTTTACAAAGGAATGGGGGGCTCACAGTGGTCAGGGTCATTCTACTAGTGAGCTGGGGTCTATCTGCTTCCAGGCTCTCTCCTGTTTCCTTTACTGTTTATACAAATCTGAAACCAGCCAACCTCAACAAACTCTGATCTCATATTAAACAAAAGAAAACAAGTTTATAAGGAAAACAAATAAGCAATAGCACTAGCTGAGTCAGAAGATCCTTTTGGGATTGAGATTTGATGGTAGGAATATCAAAATTCAATCCTTGGCTGAATCCTCAGACATGGAAGGCAAGAGAAATTGATCTAAGATTAAGTTATCATCCAGGAACCTAAGTAGGGATGGGGGTTCACCAAATGTAAAAGTTTCCTTGGGCTGACATAACAGAGTATCACAAATCAGATGGCTTGAAATAACAGAAATTTATTGTCTCATTGTTCTAGATATTAGAAATCCAAAATCAAGGCAGGACTGTGTTTCTTCTGAAGGTTCCAGGTAGAATCCTTCCTTTGTTCTTCCTAACTTATGATGGTTGTCAGTCAGTGGTGTCCTTTCGCTTGCAGCTATGTCGATCCAATATCTGCATGTTATCACACGGCGCGCTCTCCTTGTGTGTGTTCTCTCTTTGCACAACATTCCCTTATTCCTATAAGGACACCAGTCATTATTGGATGAGGGTGTACCCTGATGACCTTATCTTAATTTGATTACATCTTAAAGTCCCTGTTTCCAGATAAGGTATATCACAGGAACCGGGGATGAAGACGTCAACATATCTTTTGAGGAGACACAATTCATCTTATAACACCAATTTGCAAATGTGCTTCTTGAGAATTTCTGTGCACTGCTGCCCGTGGTCACCAAATGTATCATTGCTAATATGCTGAGGTGTGGGAGGAAATCTGGTGATTTAATCTCTTTGACAGGCAGCCCTAGGATTCTCTTTTCCTGTCACATCACACTCGGCTGTCATTATCAGCTCTCTATCAGTTGCAGTAATTTTTGTGTCATGCAGAGTGTGTGGGTTGGCCTCTGATGAAGTGAGTCCTAAATCCTTGGGCCCCTAACCCAAGGCAGAAAGGCAGAGACCCAAATGCCTTCTCTGAGATTATCTTCCAGTTATATATCCAGAGAGCAAGCACGTCGTGGATATGGTACTTGATCTAGAAATCAAAGTGAGTATTCCCTAAGGGAAACATTAACTCCATTCAATCATCACTAAGTGTAAAATACCAGGGAGCATCATACCCACAGTGACCTCTGACCGTCAAAGCAGAAGTGCTCATAGAGCAGTCAGGGCAACACCCCAGGGATCTGGACTCCTCTACCAAAGGGGCATATATGGCCAATTTAGCAAAGGCACTTGAAAACCTCATTTGTCCTCTTCATTTCACTGCTCTGAAAGGATAAATGACTTGATTAAACTATTTATTGTCAGGCGGATGACCAGGAAACAATGCGTAGTAAGATCATCTAGTCAGCTGATTCCCTGTTTAGTGATAAAGCAATGAATTTTTGTTTTAAGACAGGGAGTGGATGGTGTGCAAGTCACAAGAGTGAGCCATTAAGAGTATAGCCGGACAGCCTAGATTTTGATCCTGGTTCCTTCACTTAGAAGCTGATTTGGGATGAGTTCCATCATGTGTAAAATGGCAATAATAATAGTATTACTGTCTACCTCATAGAGTTGAATGAGGGTCAAATTCAGATGCATTGAAAACACTTAGAACAACAGGGACGCCTGGGTGGCTCGGCTGGTTGAACGTCTGGCTTCGGCTCAGGTCATGATCTCACAGTTCATCAGTTCATGGGTTCGAGCTCCCCGCATCGGGACTCTGTGCTGACAGCTAAATCAGAGCCTGGAGCCTATTTTGGATTCTGTATCTCCTTTTTTCTCTGACCCTCCTTGTTCACGTGGTCCCTCTCCCTCTCAAAAATAAATAAAACATTAAAAAAAAAAGAAAGCACTAGAACAACATAGCCTCATACACATCAAATGTTAAGGAAGGATTGATATTGTGATTATTATTATTATAGTTACTCTTTACTTCATAATCAATGTGTCCTGAACACTGTACCTTCGAGAAGGGAGCCCTACTGCTTCATGAAGATACATTCATGTCCTCTAAGCCTTGTTATAATCAGGGTTGTGGGAATGACTGTGGAGGCAGGGCATCGCGGATGGGCATATGCCAGGTGTATAGTCACCAAACACTGGATCAGAAAGGGACTCTTCCTGATGATACTCCCCACCATCGTGGAGGATAAGTCCTGGGGCTGGCAGCAAACATGTGGGACATCAAAAAAGACTTTAGTTTGGTTGGAACCTCAGAACTCAGAGCCAAATTATAGAGTTTTATTTTGTTGTCATTATAATGCTATGAGGGACTGATGGGAAATACAGAAAACTTAACTTCTAGGTTATATGCACCATACCTCACTATGCATGTGTTTTCCATCCTTATATCTGTGTCAAGTGCCTTCTCTTATACTATGAATGCATTGGCTTCTGGACACACGTCTCTCACCCTTCTCCTTTCTAGGCAGTGGCTTCTCACATGCCATCAGCCTGAAACAGACTGCTTAATAGACTTCCTTAAGTAGAGGAATAATTTGAACAGAATTTATGAAATTCAAATTCAAGTTCTGGTTCTTTTCCTAGTTGTTTCATGGCCTCCTTCAAGTCTCTTGATATCTTCAGATAGAACAAAAACCCACTTTACAGATGTAGAAACTGATACTCGGAAAGAAAGCTGGAAAAGAGAACAGGAATTCAAAATCCAGCCTGTCCAACTCAATACTTAATGTTTTATCTTGGCTTAATGGCAAAAATAATTGAAGATATCAATATGTGCAATATAGGGACATTTATATTTTTATTAATTAATCTTGGAATAAAAACATATTTGTACACCTAACTATATTTTTTATGCATCAGTCACCATCACCATCTAGGTTTCTTCAAGAACACATATTGATGACTCTCAAAATTACTGTTGTGCAAGGTGAGTGGGAAAATGGACAAGAAGGGAGAGTTTGGGTTGTGGAAGAGACTTTGAGCACTGAACAGCAGGCAGCATTGCTGTTGGCAGAGTAACAGAGAAGGCGCTGTGGCTTACCCATGCCATCGTGGCAAAAAATAGCATGGAACAGCTGGTGAGCTGTCAGAATAAACTTAAGGAGGAAATGTGAAATGTCTCTGCTTGGCGCATTAATCGAGAGTTATTTGGACAGAACTGAATCGCCAGGGGAGGACCGAGCAAGGTGGTAACTCACCCTTCCCTGGCCTTTCATCTCTCTAATGTGCTTCTGTGTCAACCGGCCTCCTTCCCTTATACACTCCCTCATTTGCATACTCTTTCTCCTCCCTCACCTGACCCACACCCACAGCTATTTGTGCACACACAGGCACGTACCCAAAGAGATAACAGAAGAAAAAAAACCCATATAAGTACTTTCAGATATTTCACCAAGATAAAATTCAGAGAGGCTTTGGACATATTGGCCATTATGATTTTTGTTAGAAGTGAGACCTTTGTGAATAGTTGTGGTTGAGACATAATGTGACTTTGGCTATCCTGTGGAGTGTTTAAATGTGTATCTAAATTAAAAATATTCATCTCCCCTTAAGATTTTGTCATGATTGGCAAATTCTGAGAAGGAGTAAAAGGAAACTCAGACAAGGATAGGACACGTAGATGGGAATGACAGTCATGACCGGGGTATGAACTTATTTCTGCTGTGGGAGAAGAAACAAATTGAGGACCAACCACTTACATCAGATTGCAGAGTGGCTTTCTACTGGGAACAGTTTGGGTAACCTAAAGTAGCTGAAGTCGTGATTTTTTTTTTTTTTTTTACAGGTAGCTCAGAAAGAGCAATTGTAGCAGAGAATCAGGTGTTGTGCTTTTGGCTGTGACCTTGAATAGAGACTGCTACCTTTGGGTTTCTATTTCAGATAATAAATCCTCCTCACTCCCACTTCCTCTCAGGGAAAGATGAATGAATCAGGTGCTTCAGAGACTTCCAAAGGAATGGTTTCCGTGTATGTAGCAATTGGACATTTAGAGTGGCACAGTTATCTGTGTAGGGATATTATTGATGTTATTCACCTTGTTCTCCCTACGGGGCAATTCTTTGGAGTAGAACGCAAAGAACAATAATTTGTCCCATAGATAAAACAGGAGGAAATGGGAGAATTTACATAAACCAGTGCATCCAAATTAATTTTATAAACTAGTTAATTGATATTTTTTCCTTGGGTTTTGAAGTGACTGACGATATTTCCAGTTGTGGGATGGAATTCTTCATTTTTAATGATATCATAGGAACATTTTTCAGGCTACTGTGGAGGACTGCTTGTATGTGGTTTTAAATGAATGAGAATGTTTCTGTATGACTATTTTTAGCAATTCTATGATAATGAATTTTTGAGGTTTGCTTTTGGATCTGGACAAGGAACATGCATATCTTTATTGGGAGCTAACAGTTTTTCCAAAACCAGCAAAGAGTAGTCTTCCCATTCCTGATGTCCACACTAACTTGATGTTACGAAGAGATATGCATGGAGCCCTTGGAATGAGCAAACCACATGTTGCTCATCATCTTGGTGCTACTGCTCCTTTTGTGTAAGTTTTAAAAATGTGGCCTTTCTCTTTTTATATTAATTGCAAGTAAGGTCTTTGAAAAGTCCTAAATGTAGTACCCAAGGTATCTTCATGTATTTTAACTTCTTTAAAGAAAATAAGGTTTGGACCTTGCTGGAAAGTTGAATTTCCTGGAAAAAAAAAAATACGCACTCTTCAAAAGCTCAAGCTTGGCTTCAGATCCAACATGGGAGGCTTCTTGGTGATATATATTCTATCTGATATGGCCCATCCATTCTTAAGAGAGCCAGAGTACAAATTACATTATCATAATGTAGAGGAAACAGCAACAATTCTGACCACTGATTTACTAACAGCCAAGTAGACTAATGGTCTCAAATAGAAAGAACTCTTCCAAGCTAATAAGATTATCCAGAAGTCACTACCATTGGCTTTAAGATAAGAGAAGTAGTTCTACTAGTGGCTAAAGGAAGCTGATTTTCTATTTTATCAGTGGCTGTTTAGAATGAATTGTAATACCAAAATTTTGCAAGCTTAAATTAGATAGCAAAGTAGGAATATAACTTGGCATTTCTTCTTCAATATATATGGAGTAAAAAAGATGTTTGGCCATTTCCTTGTATTTGTGTCTCAACTTTAGAATCTTTGCACCAATTGGAAAGAGTATGTGAGTCTTTTGTTTCCTGAAGTTCAGTATATTAGTCAGGCATTGCTTACTAATGCTGCATAACAAACCACACTAAAATTTAATGGCTTACAATATTAAGTATTCACAAGTTCACAATCCAGGAGGTTGACTGAAGTTTGGCTTAGCTCAGCCAGGCTCAGCAGAGTGCCTCTGCTATGGGCTGCACGTGAGGAGGTGAGCTAGGATTGACTCCAGCTCTGCTCATTGTGGGTTTATCATAGAACTCAGGCTGAGAGGTCAGTGGCTACCTGAGGCAAAATTTTTTGTGGAACATTCTAGAGCACAAAAGGGCAACCCAAACTACAAAAAGTCCTGTGACTATTCTTAGGGAATCTATGTTAGCATATAGCATCTCCCCTTCATCTCTAAAGCCTATAGGTCACAAAGTCAAATGCCCATAAAGGCCAAGAAGGTAGTAAATGTTTAGAGCAGAAGCTGGATGTAAGTTTGTGGTGGTGGTGGTCGTGATGGTGGTCATAAACAGAAATATGCATACTTTGCCTAGAAGAGACTCTTTGCCAGCTGAACAAAATGACTCTCTCATCTAATTTCACCTATCATTTTTTTAATTCCTCTTCTAAATAACTGTACTTGTCTCATATTTGTGAGAACTCCTACCTTTTTCTCCATTTTGAAAATGAGGACCATATTGGTACATCTGCCTTAGCTTTGAAAAGGACCTTACAGGTCTTAGTTTGTTTAATCCCCACTCCATTTAAAAATCCCTTCTATAATGTCTCTGACAAATGATTGTATGGATTTTTTTGCATCTATCAAATTAGGGCAATCACAGTACACCACAGTACAACTGCAACTCTTTCTCCTTCCTTTCTGTCTCAGTGGAAAAGTTGGCTTGCACCTTCCCCACAGTTGACTCTACCTGTGCCCTTGGCCTCCTGTCCTTTTGCCTCTCCTGGGATCTCATGCCATCTGTTACCTCATCTCCATTTTATCTGTTATATTTCCCCTCCTCTACCTCTTCCCCATCTGCTCACAACATTCTCAAATATTCTAACATGTATTTTTTTGTGATTTCACTCAATGGTGTCCTCAATGGTGAGGACAATTTATATTCTTTAATACATCGTTCAAAGCTTAAAATGATTTAGCTTCAACCTACCTTTTTATTCTAGCAAAATCCATTTCTTTCCAAAATCCATTATGCTCTCACCAAACTCATCTGCTAAGACTTTGTTCTCTTAATCTTTCCTTTTGATTATGTTAGGCTCATTGCATAGAATGCTATTTCACCAATCTTGTTTTTCAGTCCTTCCATTTGTTGAAATCTTAGGTGTATTTCATGACCTAGCCTGAGTCACCTCTGTTATGAAGTTTTCCCTGCTCTCCCTTGGGGAATAACCATTTCCACTGAAATCCTGTTGAATTTTGTTTGTGTGTGTTACTGCCTTTACCACTTTCTATTCTTGAACAGCTTATTTTTTTAGGTCTTATCTCATCTACTCAATTATAAACTTGTCAAAAACCTACACTGTGTCCTATCCATCTTTATATCTTTAGTATCTAGAATGATTGTTTGAATACAATGTGGGCTCAACAAATGTTTGTTGATTAATGGAATAATTAATTCTGAGACTTTATTAATAATGATTGTTTTTCAGAATCACACTCAACTCACTATATGTTGGGACAACTACCCTTGTGATTTATAAAAAAAAAACCAAAACCAAATACTTCCCCTATAAAACAAGCAAACAAAAAAGATAGCCTTTTCATTTGGTGGATTATAGATACTGGACTAGGTTTCTTTCATAAATATTACAAATGCGTTATTCTTTTTATCTCCACAAAACTCCTGTTTGCCAGCTTTTTTTTTATTGTTGTTTAGATGAAGAAACAGAGGCTTTAAAAGTTAAATAAAGCATTACTTGTTTTGCAGCTGGGAAGCCAGATCTTTACTTGGAAGTCTTCTGGGAGAACAAGGTTTTGGATACATGTAATGAGGAGAGTAGATAAGTAGATAAAGAGATGCCTGGGTCATTTTTGCTCTACTCACTATGTGACTTAGGAAAGTTTATGTTAGGCTTTTCTATTTGTAAAATTGATATTCATATACAACTGTGAAAAATATGTGTCTGCTTACTTACCTCCCTCCAAGAGATTAATGAGATGATTTCCAAGGAGCACTTTGATTTTCTGTGATAAAAGAAAGAAATTAGTATGAAGCAAAGCTTTTCCTGCTTCTATTGAAGGTTTTAAAGGGGCTGAAAACAGCCTTTTTAAAATTACCAAAGTAAAAACTAGAAGAAGAAACAGCCACGTATATTCAAAATCAAATAAACAATTAATGTACAGCACCAAATGATCTTCTGATATGAGTATTGTGCGTAACAATTTACCAGGCACTTCCACATATATTATCTCAGTTGGTTCTCAGAACTATCCTATGCAGTCTATAGACTAAGTATTTTTAATATTTTTAAGGTAAGAAAGCTAATACTCAGAGGGGCTAATTGGCTTGTTCAGTGTTATGAAACAGTCCAGGGTTAAACCCTGGTTTCCTGGATTCCAAACCCAAGTTCAGAGGTCTTGCATCCCTATAGTTCTGTTGACACAACAGCATCCAAATTGGACCATCCACATTCTGTCTACCTTCAGAGTTGAATGTAAATTCTACTTCCATTATAAAGCTTTCCCATATCGCTCTAATCTAAAGCCAGTTTTCATCTTTTCCATATTTTTTGTTGTTCTTAAATAGATCATAAATGATCTGCTAAAGTTGTTGTGAAAATCCATCCTATCAGGTGGTTCCCTGGAAACCTTTAAAGTTAGGTAGGCTCCCTATATTCCCATCTTCCTTAAAGTAGGCCCTTGAAATTCAGTCCATTTTTCATCCTGTTTGATAGTTACCCCCATCCATTCCATCCTTGAGACTGAGCATCAGCAAGAGGAGTATTTGAAAGGTAGAAATGGTTCTGTTTCCTATTGGAACCAATGCCCAGCACAGTATCCTCTACAGAGTAGTTATTTACTACATACTTGCTAAATGAATGGTTGGAGTAGTTAATGACTAGAGATGGGGCAGAAGATTGAGAAAGTTTGGTAAGAATACTGGAAGTAAATGTTGGAACCTGATAATGGAAGATCTGTCATACCAGTTTGGAATTTACCTGGCTGGCAACAAGAGAATCACTGGAGCCAAGAAATGTTTTTTTCTGTATCTTCTGCTTCTAGGGAAGATTCTACCTTAGAATTTAGCAAACTCCTTGCTTTTTATGTTTTTTTTAGTTCCTTTTTTCCCTCTTGTCTTTTCAACTCCACTGGGACCTCTTCCCACCAGTGCCACTTTGCGAGAGACTTGCGATATGTAAGACAGGCAGAAAAGCCCAAGTGGATCAGGGAAGCCTGTTATAAGCACTGATTTCTATGATGTCTCAGTTTGTTAACTAAACTGCAGGTTGTATCGCTTGGCCGGAGACAGCTGACAGGCAACTCTGCCTGCACAAATAGCATCTCCAAAATGACATGTGCACTTTAGTTTCATTAGAGTCGGTGGGTATCATTATTGCCTGGTCCATCACAGTAAATATGGTGATTATATGCATCCCTTGAGATTTGGGGTTGACAGCATAGTTGGGCTGCACTAAAGAGTCTTGGCTGGTGCATTGACATAAATGACAGCAAAGCAGATCTCTGGGCCCCTTAGGAAGGAGGCAGAAATTCATCATGTAAAGAAAGTTCCATGGGCCTGCTGAAATCTTACCAATTAGGACTGTAATTTCTTGGCTTAAAAGTCCTACTTAACATTCATCTCTCTAATATTTTTTTTCTGACACCACAACTTTAAAAATCTAAGACATCAGCTGTATGTTGCTAAGATTTTAAGCAATCAGCAGAAAACGGTAGTCCATATTATCCAGTTAGTGAGAGGAAGTGTCACTCTGACTGTAAAGTAACATTTCAAGATTCCCATACATATATCAACTTTATTTTAACAAGTCCTCTATAGATGCCTGAGGATTAGTTCTCTAGCTGTTGGTAAGAGTCCATCTGCATCAATACGGTTGCCTGGAAAGGCTGTTTTGGGAGGCTTCTGGTATGTTAGCAAAGGGATGGCTTCCCCATCCATGCTATACTAGTAAGCAACCACAGTTCCCTGGAAAGAAGACATTGGGGTAACACTTCTTACGCTTTCTCTCCAATCCCTTGCCTAGTTGGCTGGATTGGATAAAGGGTCTGCTCATATCTGATGAGACCCCTTCCATTTCTTCTTCCTGTTCAGAGGGCTCTTCTCCCTGTGCTGGGAGTACTCAGCCTCAGGCCAGTTTCCTCTTTGCAGGGGACAGTAGGGAAGGGAACAGGACTTGAACTATGAGCAGGAAGTCTAATGTGTAACCAGGTCAGAGTGTTGTCTGAGACCCATTCCTGCATTCAGCTCCACAAGCAGTGAAGTTTGCTGATCCTTTTGCTTGTGTCTATTTCTCAATTGGCTTGGAATTCAGAATGGAGAGGGTTATGATTTATTGCCCACTTAAATCTCAACATGATAGAGTAGCAATTCTGGGTTTTTTTTAACTGTTATATTGCCATGAATATTTTTGATTTATCTGGCAAGTGTGTTATATAACTAAAATAATTTTTTTCCAATATCATGGTCTGCTCAAAATTAAATGGGAGTTCTAGAGCAGTGGCCTATATTAAATTTTTCTTAATGGTTATAGCCATGCAGATATATGAACTCCTAGAACTAAAAGTGTGTTTGCATAAAATTTATAGGTACCTTTCTATACTGAATGGTCTCCTCTTATGCAACTTTCAATAATGCATTCTATTATCATTATCTCTGCCATCATTTATTAATCCTATTGTTTATTGGCTAAGTGTATGTACATTTCCTACCGGTGTGTTTCTGAGTCAAGGTGAAGGTAGCTACCACACTTTGGACTTCAGGAGGAAGTCAATTTTGTTTAAACCAGACCTTCTTATGAGGCTGCCTAACAGTGATAGATTTTGTTGTTGAGCTTCAGTCCATGAAAAGTACATTAAAACATTGAGCTGAGCCATCTCTGTAGCAGCAGTTGGGTCATTACAATTTAGCAGGCACTTTAGATGTGTATGTGTGATTTTATGATCATGACTGCTTGATTCATCCCAACCCTTCAAAGGGGAAGAGAAATACAATTCCTTGAGCATCTTCTATTATGTGCTAGGTGACTGCATATATTGTTTTATTCTCATAACAAGCCTCTGTGGTGAGTAACATTTTTCCAACACTACAGATGAGACAATGAGGCTCAGGGAGTCTATACAACTTGGTCAAGAAAACACAGTAAGTGGTGCAATTAAAATTCAAAGCCAGACCTGTCTTACTCAAAAGCCTATGATTATTATAGTACATTAGGGGTTAAAAAACAGAAAAGTCTATAAGGGACGAGGCTTTCTTTTATTTTTTCTTGAATCTCATGGCCCTTAGTCTATTGTTTGTGGAGGGTCAGAGAAATTTCCCTTTCTTCTTTACCCTATTATACCAGAGAGAGAGAGAAAGAGAGGGAGAAGGGAAAACTTGATGATAAATGGACACCAGCACTCAAAACTTTGCAATAGGCAATAGAGAATGATGGAGACTGTGAGTTAAGGAACTTGTACCTTTCTCCCCCCGATCCAATCTGGCTTTTGATTGTGTTTTAGAAATGTTATCCCAGTGTGGCTAAATCTTACTATTTTCAAAAAAAATTAAATGTAAACTATTCATGAAAGACTGATATTTAAATGTTGAAAACTAATTCACATTTTAATAGATATTATGAATACCCTTCCATTAAAAAAATAAAATAATATACATGTGAGGACCTGATCCCACCTATAGGTCCTGAATTGGTAACTTCTGTATTACATAACACAGTTAATAAGCATATACTTAGGAAAAATGATCAATAGATATAAATCAAACCAAAAACAGTTTTCAGTATCCTTTTGAAAAGTATGCCCCCCTAGATTTTGTACAGTTTGTTTACTATGCTGCTCTGGAGTAGACTAGTGATTCCTGGTCCTCTTTCTGAGCTTCCCCAGAATGGAAAGGAAACCTATATGTCATGGACACTTGAGTTTTAGATGTCCTGAGCACTTGTTTTCCTATTCGTTAGATAGACCTTGTTGCCTGGTGTGGCTCATCAAAAGGCATCCTTTGGCAATTGAATCAGAAGTGCATCCTGCTGTTTACTAAACAAGGTGTCTCTGCTTGTAGCTGACTTTCTAAGGGGTTTGCTTGCAGAAAGTTTCTTGAAGTCAGTACAACATAGAGTGGCAAGAAATACATCTATGTTTGAGGGTTTGGGGAACTGTTTTTATGTATTCTTTCAGATGAAGCATGGTGGATAGGGTTACTTATGCTCCTGTATCTCCTTGTCTGTTTCCCCATGGCTTCCTTCCTTCTTCTTTAAATTTTTACCTTCTTTTGACCTTAATCACTACCTTAAATGACTCAAAGGTATAACTGATACTGTTGAAATGGGATTGTTCTAGCATCACTTGGGTGATGCCTTTCCTGATGGCCTTGAGCCTCTGAGCCAGCATCAGGTGTGAGCACAGCAGAAACCACTGCCCTTCCAAACTCCTAAAGCTCTTCCTTTGCTAGAAGTAGCAGAAGGCAAGGGAATTAAGAGCAGAGAGTACTTGGGGGGGAGGGGTTGAAGGGCTTTTGTTTATCTTTATTTTGAGCCAAGTTTCCTAAACCCTCGAACTGTAATTGTGCCATCATCAGAGAAACATTTCCCAGGGGGTATGAGGAGAGACCTTTGGGCAAGAGAGAAAATATTCTCTAAGATGTACCATGTTTATGAACTTAAAAAAAATTCTTTTTCTTTGTTTGTATAAGTGTTAAGCCCTGAGAGTCTACCTTAGCATTCAAAGGTCTCTGTCTCGGCAACATTACTGAAATTTTAGAAAGCAGACCAGCTGGTTGATATTCTAAAATGTTTATATGTCAAGTATTTTTTTCTCCCTTTCACAGACTGAATCTCATTTTCATTACAATGGCTTCACCCTTCTAACCTTCCCTTATTCCTCCTTGCCTCCTCTTCACCAGCTACCTAAATATGTCTTCTCTAACCCCACATTTTCCCAGCCTGGGCCTGACCCCTCCCACATAAGGTAGCATTTTCTGTCTTGAAGGCCACATAATGAATCCTGTGCCTCTGGTCACTTGGGAATTTGTCAAAGACTAACTGTGGATGTTTACTTAGAAATATTATATGGGAATGTCCTTCAATCCTTCTGTTTTAATTTAGGGAACTGTGTGCTTATTTCTGTTTGTCTTTTGTCCTCATCTATTCTGTAATGATGCATTTTTTTCAATGTCCTATATTTTCACACCACTGCCACAAACATCTCTTTTTCACCTACATCATCATCCAACAAGCTCATGGATGCTATCTCTATCTTTCCCATGAGGAGATGATGCCCAGAGTACTTGTGAATTTTTCCAGGACCTGCATTAAGTAAACAATTGGAATTTAGGTCTGTTTATTCTGACTCCAAAGCTATTTCCCTTTTCCACAGTATTAGAGTGGAGTTTATACTCTTGAGGGCTAAATAATTCCAAATACATTTGTGTAGCTTCTGATAGGCCTATGAGAGTGCCCTATACAGAGTGTATGATTGGGAGGTAATGGACTGCAAAACTTCTATCACTGGAATTTGATGTCTGCAACATTGATTTGGAGAAATAAAGGTATTGTTTAAAAATATAACTGTGTTATACGTTTCCTCAATTTAGCAAGTCTAGTGCAAACTAAAAATGGTTGTAGTGAAGTCCACTCAGAGGTGGCCCTAAAAGACTATGATGAGGGGATGGGCTCCCAATGGGCAGAGCTTGTACATTATACTGACCAGCCATCAGACACTGAGTATAGAAGAAGGCCAGAAAATGAAAATAAGTTTCTCTGGAAGTCTGGCATCTTAGATAATTCAAGCATTAAAATGGTGTTGAATGGGAACTGAATGGCTAAAGGAACTGATAATGGGATGGTATTATTCACTTTTAGGACTTTAGTTTGAATCTCTCCAAATAAGGAAGCTGGGTTGATTGTAGGCCTTGGAAATGGATCACTAAACCTCTCACCTTCAGGTCGGCAGAGCCACATAGGTGTGTTGGCAATTATCCTTAAGACGATTCAGTAGTCTACATGAAGTAAGGTAATGGCCATGGTCTTCTGAGACATGATCATAGTCCACATTTTCAAAAGCATTCTCCCAAAACAAACTCATAGCAAACATTTTAAAGCAATAAATAAACCACAGATGGAGATATTGTGCTCAGCACTAAAGTGTTGCATGCTGAAAAATGAAAAGATGCCTTTGCCATTGCATCAGGCACTCAGCTAAACATTTATTGGGTCCCCTGGATTGAGGAAGACATGGAGAATAAAAATGCATTTTCTGCTTTGACAGTGTATGTGATCTGTTTGAGGTAAAGAATCATTCTATTAAATCTTGAAAAGAATCATTGCAAACAATTTATCTTAGTGTTGAATAGATACTATAGAAGTTGTGGGATAATTGGAAGATAGACCTAGTTAATCAAAGATAGCTCTGGGAGGGCATACATGTAGAATTTCATTCAGGCTATATATCTGTTCACACTAGTTAAGAAAGCTGGACTCTTGTGCAGAGGGAAGTCCTGTCTCTATATAGGAAACGGTACCTCATTCAACTTTGGGCTAAGCCACGCCTAGAAGAGCTGTACTGTCTTTGAATCATTACTGGATTAATGATCCCTAATGACCAACCAGTTCCATTGCCTGGATGTCATGTTGACTCTAAAATCTTCCTCATGTTTAACTTACTCTGAAATATACAATTTGCTCTGAGTCAGGTCTACTGTAGGCTATACTAGAACTTGACTACAGATCCCTTTTGATGGATACAAAGGGACCTGGATTCTCTTGAGCCATTACCACTTAATAAGCAAAAGAGAGGGTCAGAGAAATCAGCTTTTGCTCTTTTTTTAATATTTTTATTTTTGAGAGACAGCATGAACAGGGGAGGGGCAGAGAGAGAATGAGAGAGAGAGGGAGAAAGAGGAGGACAAAGGATCCAAAGCACACTCTGCGCTGACAGCAGTGAACCCAATGCAAGGCTTGAACTCAAGAACTGTGAGATCATGACCTGAGCCGAGATCAGATGCTCAACTGAGCCACCCAGGGACCCCAAGAAACCAGCTTTTGGATATTTTAAGTTTTAAGGTCTTTTTCAAACACATGCATGCACTTATATTGGCATAAGTACACAACTATTTCTCTAACACTGTGTTCCTTAGCTATTTGGATAAAATCATGTAGCATATTTATGTCAATGAATAAAATTGTAGTGCATCCATAAAGAA
This sequence comes from Suricata suricatta, assembly GCF_006229205.1. NCBI lineage: Eukaryota > Metazoa > Chordata > Mammalia > Carnivora > Herpestidae > Suricata > Suricata suricatta. The sequence continues at coordinate 21,903,862 of NC_043708.1, read as the reverse complement.
GAGAGAGAAGAAAGAATGTTCGTGCCCTTTAAATGCCATTATATAAACACTTCTTCATATTGTGTATTGATTTATTATGAACTCAGTGGGTAATCTGTGTATCTAAAGCTGTGGCTGCTGGCTCCCAGATGGCTCCCACTGCCTGCCATACCATAGGGGGTGATGACTCCCTCATTTCTTAGGGGTAGATCCCCATTTGTCTGTAACTTACTCAATTTACACTTTGGTATGAATATTAAATTCAAGTAAACTAAAATAAAGAGATGGGTTTCCCAATTATTATCAAAAGAGCATGCAGCTTTGAAATAACTCTCAATGTTGGTATGTTGGACACTTTTCCAAAGCCGTGAGTCAGCTCCCTGTGGCATGCTTTCAAGTCTCCTGTTTGGGGTCACCTTTACTAATCTCACCCAGAGCCCAGGGAAAGCATCTTCTTTATATACTTCTGCTCCCTTGTCCCGATTACTTCCCCTGCAGTGGCTTTGATGCCAGCACGGAAGCCAGCAAGCCTGCTTTCTCTTGATGTGTTGTAGCTGTTTAAATCTCATTTTTTTTCTTCCCTCTGTTGCTTTCATTAAGGTGGTTGGGGGTAGGTCAGAATCAACATTCTGAATTAGAAATGCTGATATGATCCCAGAGGGAATGTTACAGTGGTGATAGTTGACAAAGACGAGGACCATAAAATATCACCTGGATGAAATGCCTAGCTGCAACACTATCTCCAGGACACACACACACCAGCGTCCCTGTGTGCAGACAGGCGCTGCTGATATATTCGAGTCTGCTGGCCATTTTGTTTACGATAACCAGGAAAGGGAAAGCGAGCCCCTATTTCAGTGTGTTCATCCCAAGATGATGACACAGTAGATTCTCCTAGCAGGTAAACCAAGAGAGTCCAGTTAATCACCATTTATCATTCAAGGGACTCAAGTCTCCTGCAGATGCATTGGAGCCCTGGAGACGGAGATACTCATTGGGTAGCAATGCTATTCCCCTCTCTCCTTCCAACTAATGTAATAAACTGAAGTCCTAGCATCACAGTGATGTGTGCTGGCTTTTAGAATCCCAAGACTTTAACATATACACGATCACTCCACAGAACTAGATGAATTTGCAAAAAGAAATGTCATATCATTATAATTTTAATAACTTTACAACTTTGCTCCATCTCTTCCATTACCGGACTATTTCTAGCTACCATCATCTATTGCCAGAAGCCTCTAATTTATTTTGCTGTATCCTTGGCTGCCTACTACCTTCAAACAGTGCTCTGTTGAATTGATTTTAGTATCTAAACCACCCTTAATGGATCTGAGATAGATTAGTTCATACCTACACTGGGAGAATTTTTATATATGTTGTCTTCTTATTAGAAATGTGCTCTGTATTCCAGGTAATAGTTGAATGAGCAGGTACAGGCTCCCCATGTCCCTCCCACTGATATTTATGTTATTTTGAGCATGTAAATAGAAACTATAGATGAAAACTCAAAACAAAACAAAACAAAAAACATGGCTACCCTTAAATTGTACAAGCTTTGATAATAGGGGTCAATAAACTTTTCCTGTAAAGAGCCAGGGACTAAATAGTTTAGGCTTCTGGCCCAGAAGATCTCAGTTGCAACTACTCAACTCTGCTATTATAGTCCAAAACCAGCCACAGACATTATATAAGTGAATGAGCACAGCTATCTGCCAATAAAACTTTCTTTACATAAACAGGCAACAGCCCGATCTGGCCTACCATTTGTTGATCTCTATTTCAGGCCAATCTGTCTCCTGTAACTTTTGCATGCCCATTCTCCAAAGGCATCATTAAAACATGCAATAATTTGCATTGTTTTTCTCATAATCCAGAATACGAAAACTCTCAGTTCTGAAACATGCATACATTTTTATTTTCCCCAGCTAGAAAATGGTGTAGAATTTAGACTAGGAACTTATCAATGCAGGTGACTGAGGATACCTTACTTATTGAACCAGAAATTTTTGTGGATATTTATTATTCACAGAGGTCCATTCAGCTTGAAGCTATAATATTAACTCAGTCTGTCACTTAAAAGACAAATAAATAATAAAACAACTTAGAGAAGCACAAAAGGTTTTCTTATAGCCACAGAGTAGGTCTTGGAAGGTTACTGGCTGTTTATTGGTCTCTCTTCTGTAGAGGAGCTGCTACTCATCCTTGGGCTGGAATATCTAGTTTTGAGAGACGAGTTTCTCCTTGGCAGTCCACTCAAAACTGATCATCCATCTTTATGGAAACTGACTAAAATTACCTCATCTGGAATGAAGAGTTAAGGGACGAACTTGGAGTTGGAACTTTCAGTTAATGTCATTGTGCTGGGAGATAAACTGGGGCACTTTCTTAGGGACTAGTAGCAATGAGTTAAAAGAGAAGGGGGTTACCAAGACGAGACAGGGATAATAATACAGGACATGTATTCCAAACCTGCCTCTCTCTGCTCATGTGTGCTTGCAGTTCCGAGTTTACATCTGTAAAATGGGCATTTTAATACAACAAAGAGTAGGGGGAGAGTCCAGTTATCCATAGATGCCTATAGTTCACCCTGTGCTCAGAGAGCTAAATCACAATTTTGGACCAAATATGTGAAAATTCTCATGTGTGTACACACAGGCATGCACTTACATATATGTGCATTGTGTGTGTGTGTGAGAGAGAGAGAGAGAGAGAGACAAAGACAGAGACAGAGACAGAGAGATAGAGAGACAGAGAGCATCTGAATTACCTGGAGAGCTCGTGATAATACACATTGCCAGGCCCCACTCCTGGGTTTCTGATTCAGAGGGTCTGGTGTCTCAGCCAGAATTTGCATTTCTAACAAGTTCTCAGTAATGCTGATGCTGCTGATCCCAGGACCACACTTTGTAAGTAAGATGTAAGATGTTCTAGGTGATTTGAAATGTGGGTTTTTTTTTTTTTCTGTACTTTGAGGATTGTAGTGTTGTTACTGTGAGCACAGGACCTAAGATCTCTTTATTAAAGCCATTGGGTCATTCCTCACAGCTGTGGTAGAGATTTGGGGGGTAAAGCAGTTACAGGAGATGTTTAGCCTGTACTGGGTTGCAGTCATTACTGCCCTGCCAGCTGTCATCTGAATCCTGCCAGGAGACTGCTCCTAGTCCTGGTGCAGCCCTGGGACTTCTACCGAGATGAACTTTAATTTTTGCTTTGTGGTCAGACTTGACTACCAAACAAGGTAGGGTGACATTAGGTCTGTGGATCAGAAGTGAGCATTCAGAGTAGATTTGAAGGACACGGTGACTCAGGATGCCATTTGTGACCAGTGATGTTAGAGGCATGGCTCTGCCTTGCATCTTATTTACTTGCACTAGCTGTCTTGTCCTTCCTTGACTCCCCCATTCAGGTCAGAGTTCCTGTTGTCCTGAGCTGTCATCTGTGCTTGCTCTTATTATTTTTTTTTTCTCTTTGCTTGGAGTTAGAGATGGAGCTGTCTTGAGCTATTTATCAGTCTTATCTCTCTTGGCCCTCTGTTAGTAATTCAGTCTGTGGATCTAATCCGCTTTAATTGATTGACCTAGTGCAACCAGACAGCAGCACAACAGTAGAAGCACAGCTGCAGGTGGAGAGGTAGATGCAGTTTTGCTGGGTGGGTGCAAAGGTCATGGAGACCCGTGCTGATTTAGAAAAATAGAATTTGTTTCCAAGCCATTTAACATGAATTTTCTAGGAACAATCTGTACAGATTCTGGAGCTGATCTTGGATGGGAAACAGGCATTTTTAAAGAGAGTGGTATCCTGAGGGGTGTGTGCAAAAGCCTCTAATTCCCTCATCATATGTCATATATCTCTGTCACCCAGTTATCCCCACTATCTTCACCACCCACCATTGACATCATTTTTATACTGTCCTTTGAAGAATACTTCAGAATTTGCCAATATTTTATTCATTCATTCCATTTAACACAGGTGTTATTATTGTGTCTTGTACTCTTGTTCTCATTTTTTTTTTTGTACAGATAGTTGAATGACCCACTCAAGATGACCTGAACAACAAGATACAGAGCTTGACTGGGCTCAGGTATTCTGATTCTAAATCACAAAGGCATCTGGAACCCAGAACAGACTTTTTCCTTCTCCCATCCCCTTATTGTCATAGCCTCCACCCCCCACCCCCAAGCTCCTCAAGGGAAGGGGACTGGGATGACAGTGAAAGTCCAAACCATCTCTAAGCTCCACAGATAGAGTCTTAACAGTTTGGGTAATTCCTGATGGGCTTAGACTTCTTGAGGGACAGACCTGGTCTCTTACAGCCCTTGAATTCTTCAATAATGCATGGCTCTTCACATAGGAAGTACACACTCCTTACTTAATAGCTAACAATTATCTTGGGCCCAGAACACGAAGACTGTAACACTAAAAGAATGGCCTGATAATCTTCACTGGAAGATTATCCAGTGATGAACCATGAAAAGAGTCCATACTATGTTCTACTGAACACAAGGGTGTTTTACTTCAGTAAAATTCTCCCTCAGCCCAAATTATCCGATGACTCAAAATCATACCTTATCTTTTTGTTTTTTATTGATTGCTTATATAAAAGCACAGTGAGATTCCATGTTTTAATTAAGATTTATTGCAAAAAAATGTGAATATGGATGACCATTTCTCTTCATTATCATGTACTATTTAAATCTGTTTAAATCTGTTTAGCCTCCAAAGGTCTAAAAACTTAATCAGCACAATTTTTTTTCTACCAAAGCCCTGCATTCTACTTCACCATTCATTCACTTATCCATTAACTTAACATTTACTGAGTACCTGTTAGCATCCCTGTATTTGAGATACCCACAATTAGGTTAGGTAAACAGGTTAGCTAGATTAGGCAAATATAAAGTATATGATATGTAATGTATACATTGTCTTATTATATAACTCAATTGCAACTACATGTTGCAATTGAGTTGTATAATGGTAGTATCTCATAACATGGTAGAAAATCCATGGGTTTTAAAGTCAGACAGACCTGAATTCTAATCTCAAATGTGTCTACTATTGGTTGTGTGAATTCCCAATTCTCTGAATCTTCATCTTTTGCATCTTTAAAATCTGGAGGGTCACTGTGAGTATTCAAAACTTGTTCTATTAAAAACTACTTGCTAAGCACTCCTCTGTTCTTTGAAGTAGTCTGGATGATCCTGCAGTACCAAACAGGTTCAATATTTTGTAGCGTAACATAGTCAAGCTTTGTTTCTCATTGTGCATGTCCATTGCAAGTTGGCTTGTTGCCATCCTCACTCAGTGACTCAGGCTGACAAAGAAGCCACTAGCAGGAATTTGCTGGATGCTATGGTTGAGAGCCATGGAAGAACTCTGGTGGGTCTCATACCAGCAACTTAATGGGTACTCAGAAGTGACACCTAATTTATTGGTCAACACTGGTCTCTTGGCCCTGCGTATCACAAGGGGACCTAGAAATTCTCTCTTACTATGAGCCTATACTGGTGGAAAGTAGGAAGATGTAGTAAACATTGCTTTATTTACTGTGACCCAGACTTTGGAATGGGTGTGCCAGACCTGACCTGGTAGTATCTGGCCCCAAGAAGGATAACATATCTTCCTGTATTACTGCCTAGCACTGAACTCACAGATCCTGTAGGAAACCTAGAAGTCAACATATTGAGAACTGTTTCCTTTGCACATCTGTTGGGCATACATTTGAGAGTCCCAGTTCTGTTTCTGTCCGGTGCAATTTTCTAAAATTGTGGATGGTGCATCCTGCCTTCCCTGGGGGGCACTCTGGAATGAATGAAGAGATTGCTTTCAGGGAGATCTTTATTCCTGAAGATTTGTCTTGCCCCTGTGCATATCTACTCCTAAAATCTGACCCTGGTGTTGGTAGTATCTCATGGGTCACCTTCACAGCAGTAATTGTAATGTGGCTGATGGAAGATCAGAAAGCTGGAGCCAGACTAATTTGGGGAACCAGGTGGGCATGTAAACAGTTATTATTGATGAAGAATGACTTGCTAGCTATTTACAGACAGCTGTTTTCTTGTGCTGTTCAGTCTTGGTTTTGTGGGGGTTTTTTTCTTTAATTGACTTTTTTTTATTGCACTTGAGGATTCTTTGGTAATGCCTTCTGATTTACCACTTGTCTGTGTTTTTAATATCAAGGAAGAACATAGATTGAAGTCATTGCCTTTGGTAGCAACTTTAGTGGCAATGGGTGTGGAGTTATTAAAATTTATAGCCATGCTGTTTTTGCAGCTACACTTTGTCTGTCTTGGAAGGGCTTATTAAAGGCACCAAGGAATGTGAAGAGAGAGCAACTACCAAATGGTGACTGGAAAACATTGGTGCAAATGTTGTTTGTTAATGTTCTGTTTGCTAAAATTTGCGTTTATTTTTATAATATTTCTTGATGACACTACTACTGCCAAACTAGCCAGTCCTTAGCTCGTACTTTCAACAGGGGGGAAAGAACGGGAAAAGATGACTGACATTTATTGAAGTCTCAAAGTAGGAACAGCCACGTGCCAGGCATTTCCCACATATGTGTTCTCCTAAAATCCTCGCAGAAAAAAGCTTCAAAGGTAGCAATTCGCCGATCCCTTCTTCCGCAGATCCCTTTATAGCAGGGAAATCAGAAGTTAAATAACCTGCTCAAGGGCATATAGCTTCCAAGAGCCAGAGAGAGGTATTATTTGAACCATGCTATGCTAAAACCGTTTTTGTCCTATTGAACCAATTCTCTGGTGCTCACAGAGTGTTGTATATGGTAAAATATTTGGATTGTTCTTCCTCCTGATCTCATTATGCCTTATATTTTAATAATATTTTACTGCTTATAAAGTGTTATATTAATTATTGCAATCAAATCATTTTAGGCATATAATGGCCCTAGGAAGCCTGTAAGCTGGTAACCTGTCCCCTAATGTATTTTTAAGAAATGGGTTCAGAAAAATGAAGTAACTTACCCAAAAGTCAGTCAGGTCTGTTTTCAAAGTCACTGCTTTTTATCCCTCAAATCTTCTCTGGACACGTGAGCCAGCAGAGTCCATCTACATGGCATTGAGCGTGATGGATTCAAGCATTGGCAACGATATGGGTACTTGCCACAAGACTTATAATGAACTGAGTCAAAGCAGTTAGCCACAGATTATAATGCCACTGTGGGCCCATGACAAATGACAAGGAGGCTGCAGTAATGAAATCTTATTACTGCAAGTAAAGAGACCACATCTGCGGTCTAGTGCGGCCACATTTACCACCATGGGGAAACACAGTGAAACGTCTGAGTAGAAGGGTGTCCACTGACATTGGCAGTAGAGCCAGTAGGATTAAGAAGATCTCTCTCCCAAGCGGTGATTGCAGTGTCCAATGTGTGGCGCCTCAGATAAGGACCAAATATTTATTCTGGCAGAGATTAAATCTTCTCTTCCCCTGAATCTGTTATGGATCTTGCAGAAAATCTGCGCAAGAATATATCTCCCTGATCAGCCAACTCACTCAGCCAGAACTGTACTTTGCCACTGCTGTTGCTGAAAAGTGGCAGAATGCTGGTTTAAAGGTCTCCTCTCTCTGCCTAAAACTGTTCTCCATCCATGATTACTTAGTGACTCAGAGGTGAATTGAATCACCAGCAGCCCTTTCCATGCATCCAGGATTTATATCGTGGTTTCTCATTGAAGAACTATGGTGCAATAAACAGCCCACATCTGCGGAGTGGGCAGGGTAATGGTATCTGCAGTCCCGGTGTCCTAACTCCTCCAGTTCTCTCATTCTGCTAAGCAGGTTAGGACTCCGGTCACTATAGCCCTCCTTATTTAGGCATAAGGATGAGTAGATTCTAACACACGCAACCCCCCTTAGAAATGAATGCCAATGATTTTTATTAGGGGAAACGCATAAAAATCATACTATCTTTTTGAAATTCCTAGAGAATTAAGGAGAAAGAATAAAGTGGATCTTAACCTTATTAATTATAGGCATGAAAGATGCAAAAGGAAGCCCTTATCATCAGTTTCATTTATCCATTGTAATGCTAACTACTTTGTTTAGTGCTGGAGATGTAGAAGTGGGGAAAAAAAGTCCAGAGAACATAGTGTCACAATAAACAGAGATTTACAAAATCGTAAGTACATTTAGTCCCCATCTGAGGAGGCACCTGCATTCCTTTTCTCAGAGTACAGAACATGGGAATTGCAGACATCATTTTACATTGCATGCTGTGCTATCAGGGCACAAAGGAAATCGTGAGGTCCGCCCTGTATCATACGCTGAAAGCAGCCTTTCTTAGCTTAGCTTCCTACTTTCTAAAATTAAGACTCCAGGGGCGGGGGGCCACCTGGGGGACTCAGTCAGTTAAGAGGCCAACCTCAACTCAGGTCATGATCTCAACAGTTCATGAGTTTGAGCCCCATATCAGGCTCTGTGCTGACACTGTGGAGCATGGAGCCTGCTTCAGATTCTGCATCTCCCTCTCTCTCTGCCCACCTCCCATGAAATAAATAAACATTAAAAAAAATTTTTAAAGACTCTTGGGTACTTGTCCATTCTTATATCAGGAATAAGATGTGTTCACACACTAAAGGAAATTTGGCAAGATGAAGAAAGCATGTCTTTTGAAAAAAAATAAGTGTGCTAAACTGTATGGAAACCAATGCCTAAAATCTCAGAAGTCTTAATTTATTGACTTTAAGCATACCAGTGCTTAATAAATATTGTGTTTATGTATTGAATGAATTAATAAATGAACCCATTACTAAATCTGAGATTCCGTGAAATCTTTCCTACATCTTAGTTTATATGGATTCTGGACTTTTTCCTCCCATTTTTTTCTTTTTACTATCTTTTGTCCCTTCCTTCTCCTTTTCCCAATCTGCCTCCTTCTCCTCCTCCTCTTTCTCATCCTCATTTGTGTCTCATTGTGTCTACCAATCCCAACCCTTAGTAATAATAAATTACTAGAGAAAAAGAGTAGGAGTTTTAATAGCATTATTTATGTTCGCCTCCTCCACCTTCACCATAATCGTCACATTCATTGCCATAGTGTCACTCTTCTGGAATTCATTGTGTTCCCCTGCCCCCCTGCCCAAAAGTCTTTTCTTGGGGCCACCGAAGTTCTCTTCTCCTATGTAGCATAAATCTATAGAAGATGACACCTTTCTTTGAATGAACCTTTGGAATAGGGCTCCAAGTGTAGAAAGAGTGGCAGTCATCTGACCCTGAAAAATCAAGCTCAGTTTCACCTGCCTCTACTGAGGATACATGTTCTATGTGTTTTAGACCTACAAAAAGTATCACCAGGTGCAGACCTATAGGGTTAATCCTTCTGCCATTGCTTCCTTATCATACATTGTTCTCTTTCCCATGGTCTTGATCCACATCCCACAATGTGTAAGCATGTTTATATTTCCTCACTAATCCTTACTCTAAACTGTGAGGTGATCTAAAGTCCAGTGTCTGATTCCTCTCTTAGAAAATAGGTTCAATTCATCTCACAGAAATCAACTCTGTAGTGTCACTACACAGTTGTTAGGTAGTTCTCTGGTCCCAGCTTTGATATCTGTTGAGGGCAATCAAATGATGTAACCTGTACAGTGCAGCCTGTGAGTGGAATTTGGGTGGCTTTATACCATTTTTATGTTCAGGATGAAAGCCCATGGAGAAATGTAGGATACTATTGTTAACTTCATGCTGACGGCTCCCTCTGGGTACCTACAGATTTATTGTTAGTTGGAGGATCAACTTTAAAGGGAGAAAACCTTGTGGTTGGTGATAACAATGCCTTTATGTTTCTTTATCACAGGAACAGGGGAAAATTGGAGTTGTCTTCAATATTGGCACAGTTGACATTTCCATCAAAGAGGAGAGAACCCCTGTAAATGATGGTAAATACCACGTGGTGCGCTTCACCAGGAATGGCGGCAATGCCACACTTCAGGTGGACAACTGGCCAGTGAATGAGCACTACCCCACAGGTACATGCTGTATTCCCCGTGACCATATATGAGCTTTTGTTCTCCCATTCTTACGTATAAGTGGTGATTTTCTCATAACAGTCACCAAATCATGAAACACTGAATATTAAGCACACATTCGTGTGTGTGTGTGTGTGTGTGTGTGTGTGTGTGTGTGAGAAGATGAGGTAATTCTTTTAGGGCTTGGTTCAGTTTAGGAAGCTTCTGGAGACATACTAACTATGCACTGAACACTTCATGTCAATCTGAGGAATACTGCCTGACTGGCTCATACTACTGATGATTACTGTAGGTTTTCCAGGGCATTGCAAATGAGGAGCAATGGAGGAAAGGGGTACCATCTCTAATCTGTGCTATTGTTAATAATCCCAGAATAATCATTTTGAGATCTGGACTCTGTGGTGCCATTTAGTCACATGAAGTTGAAGATACAGATGGTCAGAGATTTCAGAAACACTGTAAAAGGAAGTTTACTAAACTTAGAATGATGGACATCAAGTCAGGGTAACAATGAGATAAAAACTAAGGGTGGAGTTTCATTCATCTGGTTGGCTTTGCCAAATTTTTCTTTCATTTAAAGTAAACCTGCCTTGATAATTCAGAGAGTGGTCCTAGTAGGCATTTTAACAGCAAGCATGCTGGTGTGGGAGGGAGAGGGGTTAATCATCTGTTTAAATTTTATGGTCAAGGAGCATTTGCCAACAAACTCCCAGAGCCAGATGGCCAAACCAAGGGCACTGGGAGGAAAGGTTGCTTTCTTTTAGAGATCATTCAAATGATCCATTAGCTTTCTCTCTCATCTCTCACTTCTCCCAGGAAAATGCCCTCAACTCTGATCATAAACATTCCAGGAGTAGAAGGGAAAATACTTTGGCAAAGGGCCTTCGTTCCACATTTGGGCTATCACCTAGATGCAAGAGAATAGTTCAGAATTCTGAATTTTTTGCTAGTGCGGGCACGATGCTGTGTTTCACTCTGTCTCCTACACTGCAAACTCTACCCCATAATTCTCTCAATACCATCCTCTCAGTAGTGGAGTGAGCACAGAGATCAGGAAGCCCAATGAACACTTTCAGAAGTTTAAGAGCTGTTTAGCTAATAATGATCACACTTTGGAGATAGACATAAAGTAAATTTGCCTATTTGCGGCCCAATAATTTTGAATGACTTGAAGGCTGTATTGTTTTCATGCCTGATTCAGAATTAATTTTCTTTACAAGCCAATCAAGTAATTGGGATGCTATTCCCTGTCCCATAGCCAGAGTCTTCCTATGTCTTGCTTAAGAATTATGGGAGCACCTACAAACAGCATACAAGACTCCCAAGGGATTGAAATAAAAAGACTCACTTACCCATTTATCTACCATCTCAGTCTCCATACAACAGGCAGCCCGGCCTTTGCTGGGAGTCTCTTGTCATAGACTTAGCACTTGTTAGATTAAGGCACACAAGTGACCTTATGCATTTATCTTTGAGCCTTTGAAGAGAGCCAGAAGTATTAGCAGCTACTATCAATTCTTGTCATCATCTAAATTTGCTAGACACTAATAGAACTGATTTTTAAAGGTTTTATGCTTAAACTCTGGGGGATAGGTGGTCAAGGGAATGAAAATAGCCTGAGATCTTAAAAGCTGTTCATTTGCTCAATGGAAAAATCACTCTTTCTCAATGTATATTATCACTGGCCCTCCTGGTAGTGCTATAGAATTTGTTGTGTTTCTATTAGGAATTTCAGAGATTTCTAAATTGATGTTAACCACTTGCCCTGAGCCAGTATAGAACCCACAAGTTTGCTGAAGACTCTTTAATGGCCATTTAAAAACCACAGATATGTAAGAAAACCAGTGATCCTTTCTGTGTGCTATCTCTTTGTATGTTTACTTCCAAATTATGGGTTGCTTACTATGTTTTCAAAGCAGAGTAAACCTTTCTCTAATGGCATTGCTTACCACTGAAAACGATTATTACTAGTAACACTTGGTAACTGTTATTTAGTAATAATAAGTATTATTATCACAGAGCATGATACAGTATAGCAGTTATAAGTATGGGCTTTGGAGTCAAGTGGCTGGAGTTGGTCAGGTGTGAGTCTAAAGCAGGATCGATTAAGATTTTGAAATGTCCTACGCACTGAAATATTTGGTGCCTCTCCCCACATGTAATTCAAAATACAGCAACACTATACCATAAAATAAGTGTGTAAGAATTTCAAATACATATGATATTTCTTCTCTATCACATTATGCTTTAAAAATATATTCTTTCTCCCCACATTCTCATTTTTTACTGTTTTCTTGGTTTTCTAAGTGTGCTTTCTTCCTATTTGTGGATCCAGCTTCCGTCAGTAACCTTGGGCAAATTATCTAACCTCCCAACATCTGTTTTCTAGTCTGTAAAATAGGGTTATGGTAATACTTTCCAGGGCTAACATTGCAGATTGACTTGAATGCATACAAAATGCTCAACCTAATACTCTGTTATTTAAGTCAGTACTCAATAAATGTTAGCTATGAGAATGATCAAATATTTGGGTAGCATTTTTTTTACTGTTATGTATTCACTCATACAAATTTTGTTAGTGTGACCATTAAACAGCCCATAAATCATGTAGGGTAGACCCTCTTTTTCTCCATTTCAAATTTAAAAAGAGACCCAGAGAGACACTATAAGGTCACACAGTAAATGTGGAACAAAATTAAGACCATATTCTCCCATTTTTAACTGGACACAATTTCCACTATTGCTACCACAAAAATTGGGAGATATTTTGAAAAATGCATGGATAGAAATGAGCATCTCTCTTCTTGCGTCATCTTAAATTTATTCTTTTTTTTCAAGTGTTCTATTACATAGGTCAGTACCAATCACCACACAAAGGTGGCTATTGTAAGATGTGGAGCCAAAAATCCTTTTGAAAAGAAAAGGTTTTTTGAGCTGAGCTGAAAGACTCATTTGTAATGAGTCCAGGCTGTCCGCTGACAACAGGGGCAATATGCTTCCACGAAGCAATTGAAGAAATACTGAGTATCTATCTGAAGGAGTGATCATCATACTTCACTTCCTAAATTGGAAAATGTTATTAGAAAGCCCAAAATTATTTTTAATTTTTTAAAGGGCAAATGCTTATTTGAAACATTCTAGTTTTATATTACATTCTTGCAAGATTCTGTAGGAGTGGTCACCTTTTGATCTTTAGATACCTTACTTCTCTTCCTCTGCTACTGAAAGGATCCACTTAACTAAATTTAAAGCATCGTTAGAGCAATCTGGCAAGGTTTAATTTATATTAAACTGCGAGATTAAAATACCGCCTGTATCTGGGCATCCAGGAACAAAAGACATCTGGTCAGGCAAGCTTGACACAGTTTCTACAAAAGTGATGTATTCTTTTCCCAAGCTACCCTATTTCATTCATAGTGATAAGTATAGAAACCATCAGAAGGGGTTCGGGTATGCTACTTGTCTCTTGCTAATGTCTAAACAGTAAAGAAATACGAAGAGCCCCCACAGCGTATTCACATAAGTTATCCCATTTTGAAGGCATGCTCTCAGGGAACTGTTCCTGCTCCATGGGTCCCTGTGTATCAGGATGAATGGTCAACTCCCCAATCTTCTCATGGACATTCATAGGATTTTATGTGGCTCTACTAAAACATCCCACTGTGAAATATTTAGACACCAGCTGGGCCCGGGGCATGTCACATTGGCTCTTTGTGAACCAGGAAGGATCCAAAAATAAAAGTAGTTCTATAGCCATTGGGATCTTATATCACTTAATTCTGAGGATAGAACTCAAAAGCAACTTCTTCCTTTGAACCTGAAAATCAAAAGGCTAAGGAACAGGAGAAGGAAATAAAAGAAGAGTTGGCCCAGAGCCGGCATCCAGGCACTGACAAATGTTCCTTATAAAGCCTCTGATTACTGTCTTGACACAATGCAGTAGTGGGGACCAGGAAGGGGAGGTGAAGGGTGAGTTAAGCGTGAGGGATTAATTTTATCCTAGCTCCAGGCCACCTGGGAGGCTGTGCTGACTGGGATTGTTAAAGATCCTCTCTGCCATGCCTGAGTGGCTGGTGATGTCATGGGGGCTACTAGAACCCTGAGCATGTGCAGTGAGAGGCCTTTTAGGTCAGAGACAGGCTTCCTGGAAACTGAAGACTGAGAAGCAGCTCTGATGTGTTAGGCTTTCCCTTTCCCACTGCAGATGGTGCTGAGGAGAGCAGAATCTCTATTGTTTTTCTTTTTTTCTTGATATTGCATGCCAACTCATTTGAAGGGTTCTTGATTGGATTTCCTTCTTCCAGTCAGTAAAATGCCCCCTGATGACCTGAGCTTAAAGGTTGTCTGACCATTCAGCCCAGAACATGAAAAGGATGCAAAAGTGGTTCTTCTAGGACAGTAGATGAGAAAAGTCTTTATATTCGAATGTCGAATTCCAAAAAATTTTGTCTTTATAAGTATTGAAAGCAAAAACATTGCTATAATGCTTAGCGATGTTAAAAGTGCCTTCATATACATTACTACTTTTGAGCATCACTCCATCCTGTGAGAGGTACCAGGTTTGGTATTATTACCACCATAGCCATATTAAGATCACATTATTGAGGCTCTGAGGGGCTAAATAGCATACCTAGTATTCACACAGCTGAAGGAGTGAAGCCAAGATTCCTCTCCTGATCTTCAGATTGCACTAGTTAAAATTTCCTGCCCATTTTCCTATTTCTCAAAATCATGATTTTATTGATACCAACATTAGGAAGCCAAGATTCCTCTCCTGATCTTCAGATTGCACTAGTTAAAATTTCCTGCCCATTTTCCTATTTCTCAAAATCATGATTTTATTGATACCAACATTAGGTTAGTCGGGTTTTGTTTTGTTTTGTTGTTTTTCATTTTTTCACCAGAAATATTCTCAAAAAGAAGCCTGGATCAGTCCAGTTAGTTAGCGTTTCTCAACTTTAGCACTCTGGACATTTGGCGCTAGATAATTCTTTGCTGCAGGGGGCTGTCCTGTGAATTGTGGAATGTTTAGCAGCTTTCCTATCTTTTGCCTACTAGAGACGGATAGCATGTCTCCAACGCCACAAGTCCTCTGGGGGACACAGTTACCCCTGGCTGAGCAGCACCGAGTTATGGAATGTCTCCAACATATTTTATTTCAAATGCTTATTGTCCTTTTAAAGTTTACACAATACACATGCAATAAGAGAGCTCTCTTGTCCACATCTCATCTTCAATTATTGAGATTTTGAAGGGTTAAAAAACAAGTTTATGTACTTGACATGATGCTGAAGTTTCTCAAGTCTTAGGTTTTCATTAATTCCTACCCAGGAGGTTTTCGTTCCTTTTCTTTATCTTTGCCTG
The DNA here is from genome assembly GCF_006229205.1 of Suricata suricatta. Classification (NCBI taxonomy): domain Eukaryota; kingdom Metazoa; phylum Chordata; class Mammalia; order Carnivora; family Herpestidae; genus Suricata; species Suricata suricatta. The sequence goes on along the minus strand of NC_043708.1, from coordinate 21,888,530 downwards.
CAAACATTTGAGGCCTTGCCAGAGTCGAAGCACACATTAAAACAAGCCCCATCTACTTGCTCATTCATCCGTTCAGGACTAGCATTACTTTCAGTTCAACTGGAGGAAAAATAAAAACCAATAGTGAAGTCCTGCAAGGAGAATAACAAGTGTAAATACAATCAAGAGGGAAAGTCCTATTTGAAAATGGTTTCAAAACTGTAAAGATATAATGGCAACTAGAGAGAGGCTTACTTAATGAATGTGTTTGAACATTGCTAGGTCCATTTTAAAAACCATCCTATAAATAAGTTCTTCAAACGTTTGGTCACAAAATGTTTCGATTAATCAATCAAACCAGAGCATCCTGAATACTTGGACTGCTAAATAGTTCATCTTGTCAGAAATGAATTAGGATTCACAAACAAGTGAGTTTCTTCTTATAAGGAACTTTAAACTTGAGATTATTCTGTGGTGAAAAAAATATATTTAGGGGCACCCGGGAGCCTCAGTCGGTTAAGTGTCCAACTTCTGCTCAGGTCATGAACTCGCGGCCAATGAATTCAAGCCCGGCATCGGGCTCTGCTGACGGCTCAGAGCCTGGAGCCTGCTTCCGATTCTGTGTCTCCCTCTCTCTCTGCCCCTCCCTAGCTAACACTCTGTTTCTGTCTCAAAAATAAGTAAACATTAATTTTTTAATAAACATATTTTTAAATATTAAAAATATTTTCAGTAGATTTTCTTTTTAATGAAGCAGTGTTCTTTAACTTGGCTACCCATGAGATTCTCCTGGGAACTTTTAATAAACTACCAGTTCTCAGGCCCCGATCCCAGGTAATCTAATTTAATTAGTCTGGGGTGTGGTCCTTAGGTCAGCAGCATCAGCGTCACCTGGAAGCGTGTTAAAATGGGGGATCTTGGGCCTCACTGCAGACCCACTGAATCAGAATTTGCATTATAATAACACACTCTGGTAAGACACATGGAGTGTAAAATCTGAAAAACACTGGTGCAGGCATCAGTAGTTTTAAAAAGCTCCCATAGTCATCCTGTATGCAGCTAGGTTGGACGATCTCTGGTATTGAGAAAGCTAAAAACGTCTTTTTTTTCTCCTTTCAGACTGACTACAGGGTTGTTCAGCATGGTAGCCACTAAATAACCGCATTTAGCCACACTTGCAGTGCAGCTGATATGACGAAGGCCCTGAAAATTTATTTTTATTGAGCAATTACTATGTCCTAGACACTGAGGATTTAAATACATTTTTTTCATTGAGTCTTCAGGCCAGCACTATGAGGCTGGTGGTTGATGGCTTATATTGGACAGTGAAGGACTAGAAAATGCTATCTCTTATTTCCTTTTATTATATTTACATCATCAAAAAACTCATGGGCGTTTACCTTCTGAACTCACCTAATGCATTTTGTCATGTACAGTCACTGGTTAATAACTCCACTTAAATCATGGGATTGTTATTCCAGAGATACATAAATGGCAGATGCTACAATCTCAACCAAATTCATCCAGATGGTGATGGCTACCCTTTTGGAGCATTTCCTACATACTTCCCACTTCAGGGATAACATATTATTTACCCTTGATATGACCCTTGAGACTGATGTTAATTTTATACCCATTTCCTAGATTAGGAGCAGTTTAGAGATTTTAGTGACTTGATTAGCTCACAGAATTTTTCTCTCCAGTTAAATCTCTAGTTTCTGCCAAGTTACAAGTTAGCATTTCCCTGGGCATTTATGATATTTGCTTTGCTCCACAACGTTGGTTAGGTTTTTTGGGACTTTGACAGCCTCTTTCTTTTCACAATCCTCTTTTACCTTCTAGCACCATCTTTACATGGATGGAAAGGGCTTTATTAGATGAAAGCCTGTTTTACTGTTTAATGGTCTTGCTTGGGGGATGGGAGAGTTTTGAGAGGGTGCATAGTTTTTTTTTTTCTTTAATTTTTGTTTTATCAGGCAACCTTCTTTTCTCTTCTTTGAATTCCCAGCTGCAAGATAAATAGCCTCTTCTCTTACGAGTTAAATACAATTACTGCTATCAAACCTGGAGTCTTCCTGTCCCTGTAAATGTCTCTTAGAAGCTGATAAGCCTTTCAAACTGTGGGCTTCTGGCTGATGCTAAAATTAAATATAACCAGCACAAAAAGACAAGAATACACACACAAGCACGCACACATTTGTATATACATATATATTTACGTACACACACACCCTATGGAAGGGAACATTTGGGATAGAGGAAAAGGAACTCATAAACACATGGTATATGGACACAAGACACATGTCCCTGAGACATTAAACCAACTCATGACTCAAGGTTATTTATGAAATAATTAAATAATACACAAAGGAGTTTGTAACCATTATGAAGATTTACACCAGATAATATGACAGCTATTATAGTAACTAAAGACATTATTTATCCAGAATTCATTTGTAAATAGGGCAGTGCTTTTGATATAAAGAGTTGTTCATCAAAAGAATAATGTTTCTGGAAACTTCTATAGGACTTTATTAGATACACATCTTAGTCTCTGGTCTTGGTTTATGCTTTTCTTTCATAGATTTATGCTCTGTCTTTCATAGATTTAGAGGGGAATATGGAATTTAACAAATTAAAAGCCATATGATAATGATTTATTTAATCATACATTAAGTGGTTTACATGTTATCATCTAGAGACTCAGTGAGAGAAGCAAAGAGAAAATTGAGGGTCACTTCTAGGCCATTAAGGGTCATTTAACTAGAAATGTAAAGAAGAGGATTTCTTTATTTCTGTGACTAATGAGTATATGTACATATTAAACCAAATCCATGGAATAACACTTTCAAGATTAGAAATACAATGTGGTTACCTTTTATGTGATTTTTAAACTATACTCATTTGAGATTAATGTGACATAAAAATACTCATGACATCTCACTCTATGCACAGCTTCTATAATTAACGCATATTCTTCCAAATTAAAACAATCGTCAAATATTGCACAATATCAAAGCCAGGCTAAGTGAATTGTGTTTGATTTTTCCTATCATAGTTGAGAAGCTCCGATTTAGATAGTAATAGAAATTCTGGTCTATAAAATTTGTCTTAATTATTAAATTCAGAATAATCATCCTAACAATAAAATGCAATTACCCTGCACTGTTTTCACTCTGCCCCAGAGTTAGATGGACATCAAATGCCCTAAGACCTGTCCAAAAGTATAGCTTTATTTATAGGAAAAGTTTCCAAGTTCAGTCTCTTCAGTTTAAGTCTTGTACAAGGTTGCAGGGTCCCTGTAGTTATTTAAAGTCTAAAAGAACATTGAGCTTCTTATAGAAAGGTGCTGCATAAATATCCAATAATAATAATAATATATATTCACATACAGTATGTCATTTATAATTCTATAAAGCACGGAGGGTAATGAAAGGCACTCTAAACTGTAAATCACTCAATCGATTGTAATCATATTGCAGCTCATCTCAAAGAGATAAAGACTTTCCACTCCTCTAAAATCCCTGTCAATACCCCAGAAGGCTGAAGAAGGGGGAAAAGAGGGTCAGAGGAGGAAAGAGAGAATGAGTCAAGGACACAGGGACACTTTTAATCTTCAGTTCATGGAGTTGAATGTGGACTGGATTTGATTCCCACTGATAATTTAGTTTGGTTTATGAGATGCTTTCTTTTTCACATGGTACTTTTATAGCCTCACAGCAAGTCCCTGATGCTCTGTGTTGGCCTCAGTAGAGGGGTTGCCGGTAATTGATAACGGGTGCTGCATAGGAACACTTGGGGACTTAGGAGTAGAAGTGGAAAATGACCATTTAATATAAAAGCTAAAGGTTATATCAAAGTGCATGTAGGAAATGAGTCGATAATGGGCCAGAAGAAGATTTATATTGTATTTTCAAGCAGCAGAGACACTTTAGAAGTTTCTTCACTAACTGACGTTGCCTTTTCTTAAAAAGGGATGTTGCTAATTCCCCATCATCATCGATAGGGTGAGTTTGAGTGGAGTGATCTCCCTATGCATTTATTCATTCCAGCATTCAACAAACTAATTCAAAATTGACTTTGCATATGAATTCACGCTAAATGATAGATAGATGATGGGAAATAAAACAAAGCCTTTGCCCTCATGGATCTTATAGCCTAGTGAAAGAGAAGTGCAAGCAAGATAATCTTCACACTTGAATTTTATGGTGCAGTTATTAAGTGCCAAGCATCACACTAAGTTCTTATATCAAAACTTTAGAATAGCCCGAAGAGGAAGAGCGTACTTTTATTGTCATTTTATAAATGGTCACATGGAAGACTGAAAGATTAGCTCTCTCAGGGTTTTAAGTTAGGACACAAATACCTGGAATTCAAGTCTGTACCTCTTGGAAGGCAAATGTAATGCTTCTGTGCACTAGACCATAGTGTACCTACAGTTCTGGGGAGCATAAGGAAGCACTCCCTGCAGCTGGCGTCTGGATTCAGTGGAACACGTAAGTACCTGATGGAGCCTGAGGACCAGATAGGAGTGGCATGGGATGGCATTTGGGCTGTGGCCTAGGGTGCTCTGGGACAGTGCTAACCAACTCTGCTCCCCTACCCACCTAGACATGCAAACGCATAAACTGTGACTTGACCACACTGCATCGTTCACACTGAGAGAAGGCATTGTTCATGCCTTATTTCACCTACTATCATCTGCCCAGTGGTTACAGGAGAGAAGTATTAATCTCTTTTATACAAGAGTAAACCAAGGTTCAGGGGACTTGAGCACATGTGTTGCAGTTACAGGTCCAGAAAGCATCAACACTGGGATTATACATAGATTTTTGCTTGTTCCTACACCCCTCTCTCTTTCTGTTACCCCACTTTTCCATCTGTTTCCCAGGAGTGCTTCAGTTTGTATTGTATATAGAGCTCAAAATCTTCTGGTTGACAGAGGTAAATTCACATGCAAATTTACTATTGTTTCCCACATCCCAGTGCATGCAGTACACTCTGTAATCACATTATTAAACATTTACTAGAAATGTATTTCTGCCTGATGCACAATTGCCAGTCTCAATGTTTAATTAAACAAAATTTGTTTTCATTTTAATCACATTATTGAAATGTGGTTTCCTTAGAGTTCAGTGGTGAACTCTTTATTCCAAATACCTACAAGTGCATGAGAGCTATATATCCTGGTCAAGGGCAGGAGGATATTATAACATATCCTTGAGTAAAGGATTTTAGGGGAACCATGTTAATTAATAATACATGACGCTGGTATAGTACTTATTTTGTGTCAGGCTCATGGATCATCACGTTGAATCCTCACAGCATCCTAGAAAGTGATTCTATTATTATTCTCATTTTGGAGATGAGGAAACAGAGTCTCAAAGAGTTTGAGTAACATACTCTCCAGTATCCTACAACTAGTAGGTGATGGGGCCAACTTGGATTTGAACATAGGCATAGAGACCCTGGTTTGTTGGTTTGTTTGTTTGTTTTTTAATTTAAGTACTTCCTACACCCAACATGGGGCTCAAATTCACAACCCCAAGATCAAGAGTCACATGCTCTTCCAACTGACTCAGCCAGGAACCACCCTGATATCTTCATTTAGAGAAATTTCTTCTCTAAAAGGCCAAATAATAAAAAATTATAGGCTTTGCTCTGCAAATTATGACATCTTTGTTGCAATTATTTAACTCTCCTGTTGTGCAAAAGCAACCATAGACAATGCATAAATGAATGGGCACTGCTGTGTTATAATAAAACAATTTACAGAAAGAAACTATAATGAGCCAGATTTACCCATTGGTTGTAGTTAAGGGATCCTCAATCTAGATCATGCATATTTTGAAGCCTGTAGCTCTGTTGTTGCTGATCCATTAGCTTAATTTTGTGGATTGTTTGATCTCTGTTAAGAATAAAGGGAGTGAGATAATCACTAAGTGGATGAGTTAAATCTGAGAGACATGAGCATAGCATTGTTAAGTAGAGGACCATAGACCCACAGGTGAGGTTAATTCAGGATAAAGAAATACACAAGTGGGACATGCAATCCATGTACCTGTACTTAAACAAAAACGCAACCATACACTGGTTTCTTAACTGAACACCAAAGACAGTTCTACCTTCATTTATGTTATTCTGTTATTGCTTAGAACAAGATCTGAAACTAACAAACTGAAAGGCTTAATATTTCTCTAGTTCTGTTACTTCTACTTATAACTGTAAATGGTGGCGATCCAAATACACCTCTCCTCGCACACTTCTTAGGGGAGTTGCATACTTTTCTTTTGAACTTATAATTATGTTTTTATTTTTTTATTAGTGGGCTCAGCTTCTCTAACCTATTCTCCATAGGCCTTCTGCATAAAGCTCCATCTGACCTCTCAGCATTTATCTTTTCTTCTACCCACTCAATGATATGTCCATCATTCGAGTCCCGGAGAACCTTCTCTTCATTTTCTTGGCATTGGTTGTCCCTACCTGGTGGTTGGGAGCTTCCTACTTGTGCTTCTATTCTGTTTTTGGTCATTGATCTTCCATTTCAAGGGTGGACTCTTCTTAGATGTGATCTGGCTTATTTCTTTTTGTTGAGTTTTAGAGATTTTAAAATCTATTTATTAAAGAAACAAGTACCCAGTTTATATATGTACATACATGTGTATACATATATGTGTACACATGCACAAGTTTAAAATAAATTTAAAAAATAAAACTAAGGAAGACCAGATTTTACTAATACAGAATATCAGCCCCTTCAATTTTACTGACCTCAATATTAACTATCATAAAAGTCAAAGTTTCCAATATCAGAGTAGAAAGCATATATCACCAGACTTTGCACTCTATAGCTCAATTAATAAATTCCCCTCACCTCTTTTTTTTTTAGTCAAAGTGGCAATATATCAGGTGTTCAATGAATGTTAAACTGCACAACTGTGCTGAAATTATTGGAGACTTTTGATTCCATTCCATATACATAACAACAGTATACACCAAGGTAAAGTGTGTCCTTTACAAGCATTATATATACATAATTTGGGGGCACCTGCATGGCTCAGTTGGTTAAGCCACCTCTCTCTCTGCCCCTCCCCTACTCACAGTATCTCTCTCTCAATATAAATAAATAAATAAACTTAAAAATTTTTTAATATACTTAATTTCATTTTGAAGATAATCAAAAACATAACAGATTTTTTATTATGAATAGCCTTTGAAATTTTACTGGGAAATTTTCTTTGTTGAAACAATTAAATCTTATTTGAGATGATTCTCTATAGAACTAGAAGAGTGAATTTCCCAGTTTACGTAGACAAAATGGTAGAAGAGAAAAAGAACATTCAGGCATCCATGAAAGTTAAAAAAAAATAACTAAATATAAATCTAACATAGATATATATGTAGAGTAAAAATAAATCTAAAATCTTCTCAGACAGCCAAGATTTAGAAATACTTAGTAGGTCATTTTCAAACCTATATAAAACTATTGTGAGCTGTTGACTGTTTCAAATAAAATAGGAATTTATATAAGTGAAGTACAAACTTAAATAGAACCAAAATGCTTTTAGACTTTCAAAATGAATAGCCAGAATTTTACTGAATTTTCTTTGTGGTGAGGGTGGAGCTGGACCTTCAGAGAGGCAATAAATAAATAAATAAATAAATAAATAAATAAAGCTAATACACGGAAAAGAAGATATTGCTCCCAGGGGGCAATTGAGTTTTCCTGGAGGAGAGAAACCAAGTGAAATCTAACAGTCTTGCTTCATTTTGTGACTTTCTTCTACTATGACCTCAGAGAATTTTGAGTGCCAAGGAGGTCCATAAAGGGAATTTTGAAATACTCTTAACAGATCTGTTCTTGAAATAATGCCACTGAACTGAGCAAGGTGCTTTGCCAACACATTGAATCACAGTCCTGACCAACCCTGATCCCAGACCTTTATGACAGTTCTCTGGCCTCAGTACCTGTACACAGTTCATCCACAACACTTGTTCCAAGCCCATCTTCTAGTGATCTGGTCGATCTGGCACTAGTAGTTGTAGAGGTCACCAATAAACACTTAGGCCAAAACGTTAATGAACTTTTCAGTCAGTAAATCCAACTCATTCTGTGGCTGCATAATTATATACAGCTGCATCATTCTGTCAAGTTACAGTTGCTTTAATTTTTTTCTGGTTAATGAGAATAATCAATATAAATGTACTTTGTTCCTCTTGATTGTGGCTTTGATTCCTTGATTTGTGCCACTCCCCCCATGGCAGCTACTTTGAACAAGTGAACTGTTGACTGCACCAGAGTTTGGACAGTAATTGTACCTTCAAACCTCATTGCTTTTAAATGTGTACTAACACCTGAAACCCGAATTGTCACAGCCAACCTCTAGGGACAGAAGCAACCTTAGTATCTACATTCCTTTGTTAACAGAAACCATTCAGGTCCTTCTGCGTAAGTATTTATTAAGCATCCATCTCTATAAATTCCTGTATGAGGAACTGAATAATAAATAGGAATTGGACTATTATTCAATCAGCATATATATATGTATATATATATATACATATGTTTTAATTTAAGTTTATTTATTTTGAGAGAGAGATTGGGAGCTTGAGTGAGGGAGGGACAGAGAGAGAAGGAGAGAGAGAGAGAGAGAGAGAGAGAGAGAGAGAGAGAGAATCCCAAGCAGGCTCTGTGCTGTCAGCTCAGAGCCCGACTCTGAGCTTAAAATCATAAACTGTGAGCTCAAGACCTGAGCCAAAATCACGAGTTGATCGCTTAACGAACTGAGCCACCTAAGTGCCCTTCAATCAGAGCATATTTAAATCAAACAGCATAATTAAGGAAGAAATCTATTGATTTCTTTACTACTCACTGTGTCTAGGCTCCCTGTCTGAGTCACACTTCAGAAATAGATCTTTGAAAGAAAAATATAAGATACATCTTTGGACAGCATTCCTGAATTTGGTTAGATGAGAAATTGCAATTCTTGTTCAGAAATCTAAACACTTATAAGGATTCCAGTGTGATTAAATAAGCCACCATCCCTGATCATCAGTAATGAAACTATCAAAACAAGAAAACTACATGTTCTTCTCTCACCTGTTTCATCTCTGGTCCTAATTGTGCCTTATACTTAGTAATGTTCTCAGTGCTTTTTGACAAGACAGAAATGAGGCATCAGTAGATATTGCATGAACTTAAGTAGGTAAATCGAGTCATTCAAAGGCCTTCTTTTAATCTCTTGGATCATTATTGCAAACATAAAAGTGGGGTTTATGAAAGAGTAAAATTCAAAGGAACTTAGCAATTAGAATGGTGATAATACTAGATCATCTGGTACATTTCCTTGGTTGGCTCAGAAATTTCTACACAAACGGGCTACTCTAATTTGACTAGTATAATTTGCAATGTTACAGATGATACAGTTTGCCTTTCTTCTACCAAGAAAATAGATCTGTCTGATTTCTCCTCTTTGGCTTAAAAAGCATTTTTGTTCAACTCCATTATCATTAGGAATGTCGTTTGAAATTATTCTCAGTCATTTCTTTAAATCCTAGATATTTATTTCTTACAGATATCTAGGAGCTGTTTCTTGTGGAAAGGTGCAAGGTTCTATGGAGAAATATGAAGACATTGTTTCCTTTGAGATATTTACAAATTCTTTCTATATAGGAACACACACACACACACACACACATCAATGGGTCAATACTAAAAACCTTGCATTTGTTTCAGCACTGGTAAATATATTTAAACATAAAATAGCCTAAAGATCTTTAGATAGTCCTCAGATAGCCAAGATTTAATATCAAGTTATTTAATATTTTGCATTAAATAGTTAAAATAAGGGAGAGTTATTCATATTTTATTAATATGTTTCAAATTTGTAGGTTTTAAGAGGCTATAAGAACCTTGGTTATCATTTAAACTTTCAAAGATAATAACTTAATAATTTATTGGTGTCAGAGCACCTGCCTCTGTTTGAGGTAGTAGTTAGTCTAGTCATCAATTTCATGAATATTCTTGAGCACTTAAGATGTGTCAGTATTTCATGTCACTGTGTGTTAGAAAGGGGATTGTGGAAGTAGGATGGTGTTAGATTTTAAGTCTTGCTTCTAAGGTGATCATACTTTGATACCAAAACAACAGCAACAAAACACTCCCTCAACAACTGATATCCATTGCAGGATAGAGGAGTCCTGGTTCTAGGTAAATATTTTAAATGTGTGGATAATGTTATATAATTATTGACTACTTTCTTAAAAATATAAAACAACTAATTTCCTTTTTAAAAATGCTATTCTGGCCAGTACATTTACAGTATGAACTAATAATTTGAGTTGCAACTTAAAATATGACATACTTCTAATTATTGACAAGTATGTGTCATTGGAGTTGTCAGTCAAAACATAGAGGTAGTAGTTTCCCTTACTTTTTATTTAACCCCTTAGATTTTGATTGTTCTCTCTATGATCCAGCTGCCATGCTAACGTAATACAATTCTGACACTGGCTATTAAGTCCTGGAGAAATAACTTCTAAACTCTCCTCAGTGCATTTATAAAGGTCACATTTTGCTGGATCCATAAGTTTTAAAAGGAGTTGAAAAGGCAGGGCCTGCTTTTTAAAAGCCAAAGTAGCAAGGTGGAAATGTTGTTTTGTCTGGTTTTGGTCTTCAGTTTAGTGTTTTGCTTTGTTTTTATTGTTCTGTATTAGTAGGGAGTGTGGTAAAGTGTATCTTTCTATTCTAAACCTCAGAAAGGCTATTCATAATCAGTGAGTATTCATATCCTGCAGGAACATCAGTGGTTTGGTTTGGTTAGAAGGTTGGAGTAAGGGAAGGGAGTAAAGGCATCAGAAGAAAAGACAATCCTTCTATATTCCCCACAGAATCCTTTACAGAGTTAAAAAAAAAAAATCCATTGGTAGGTAGGGGCTACAGTTCCAGAACATCTTGCCATTAAGTCCAGACTGCTTTTCATACAGGCTTCTGTCTACCTCCCATTTGAATAGTGATGACAGGAGGTCACGTAAGTAGCTGAGTGGCCCCTTCTTAGCTTTACTCTTTATTACCTTTAGAGATACCTACCTCTCTCCCTCTTTTAACCTAGTCTAATCCTAGAAGTGGGGACCAGAGAAATGTCAGCCCTTCTCTGGTTTTCCTGCCCTGTCCCAGCTTCCTCAGCTTCCTGCCCTGTCCCACTCCTCTGAGGAGCTATTACTGCATCTCTTTCCTTGGAGTTGATAATTATCTCTTAAGAATGAAGAGGGCTAAAGGTAGATGGCAGGTGCCTACGCCTCCTTGTCTCCATTCCAGGACCCCTAGGGCTTTCACCACACAAGCTCCTCTGACTCCACAGATAGCCACTGAGCACCTCTCGCTCTTCCCCTCACACAGAGAACTGCTTCATTTACCCACTCTCCACTTCCCAGTCCTTGCTGGATTTCCCAACTCCCTGGCTGTATCGTTACCTGTTTGCTGAATAACCAAAGCATTCCAAACCTCTGCTACTGATTGGGTTATGTTTCTGTGGGTCCAATAGGTGTGTTTTTCTGATTCAGGCTGCCTTGGATGGAGCTAGATGGTCTGGACAGCCTCATTCACACATTTGGGGCCTCAGCTAAGCTGGCAGAGTAGCTTGGATGGCTGGGGTCTCTCTTCTCATGATCTCTCATCTTCCAGGAGCTGAGGCCAGTTTTGGCTTTCCTAATATGGCAGTCTCAGGCTTCAGCAGCATGAGCGGGCATCACTATCATGCCAGGGCTGTTCAAAACTCCACTTACATCACGTTTGCTAATGGGCCTTGTGCCAGACAAAGCCAGTGCCAGGGCCAACCCAGGATCAAGGGTGGATAAGTAGACTCAATCTCTGATGGGTGGAGTGACAAAGTCTCATTGCAAAGGGGCATGGATATCCGAATGGAACTGTAGCTGTTTTGCAGAGAACTTTAGTAGAAAGCTTAGGAAAGGTTGTCACAACTGTAACTGTATTTCTCTCTTACACATTCTTTCTCTCGACCCTAAATGCAGAACTCAATGTGAAGTTGTAAACTAGTGGCTTTCACTGAGGAATTGCCCCCTCCCCCTTTGTGTCTTTAAAGTCTGACACTTGGGAATTAATCTTGGCTGTAACTGCCATATCACATGGCCTTCTTCTTCTTTTTCCTTTTTTTTTTCCTCAGCATGTCTTATCACTTTGCCTAAATTGAGTTAATTGCTTTTTTAAAAATTAAATGTCCATTTTTTTAAATTTTAATCTTGTTTTTATATTCCCTTTAGATGCTCCCAAATACTTTATCTGCTTTGTTTTGAGTATTTGTGATATATTGGTGTTATTTACGAAAAGAGTTTTATTTGTATAGGCTGCGTTCTCCATTTCATTTTTTTCCTTTAATTTTCTTCTTTCTTTTTTTTTAGGAAAGACAGTTATGCTATAAAAACAGTCCCCCTTTTCTCTAGACATTTTTCTCTGAATCCATACATTGTTTATCATTACCCTTTGTTTGTAGCCAGATTTGAGGCCATGCTGCAATTCTCATAAACAAATCAATTTGAATTAATTTACCAAGTAGAGTTAACGAGGCATTGTAGGAATTCAAGATATACTATAACTGCTGTATTCCCTGAGGTCATTTCTTCACCGGGAAAGTTTTGATTCTTGTACCACATTGCAGTAGTGTATATTTGACCTTTGAATCTTGCGCTAAATGATGCATTGCTGCCAACTGGTCCATTTTTTGAAAAGCCTTGGAAATGCCATATAACCAAACAAATAGGGGTATAGACAATTCTTTAATTATGATTGGGGGGAGGGTTATCTTTAAAATTCTTTAAACTCTCTGATGCTTTGCTATGCTAGGATTCCTATTTCTAATGAGGTTTTAAGTGGGAAGGTTGAGAAACATTCAAAAAGGAAAAATATATTTCTTAGATAATCTTCAACCTTAAAATTTTACACTCCTTGTCCCAAAATATAAACTTTAAGTTTCAAAGAACTCTACTCCTAGAAACAGCTTTTTAAATTATAAAACATAACATTTGCTAAAGCAGGATCTCAGTGGTTATGCAGACTTCCCTTCATCCTTACCCTTCACCCTTACACATCATCTGTCATCAACACGTCCTCTAGAAAGGAAAATTTCCCTCATAATGTAAGAGCTGGAGAAAAACAAAAAACAACGTGAAGGCCTGTACATACAAAAGAATAAGAAAATCCAGTCCTCCTCTTCCTGAGGAAATGGTAATAAGAGTTTCACAAGGGAGCTCAAATCTCTGGGTCTTAGATGCATAATATCCCTGATACTTAAAGAATTGAGCCCAGGCCTCTGATAATGTTTGCTTAGTCAGTAGAGAAACCTAGTTTGGAAAAAGTGTCCCAAATTTTACATTGTAAAGAAGGATGAATCTCTTAAATTTAAGACTGATATATAAAAATTCTCAAGTGTTTTATGTAACAGGAAAACTGTGCTGCATTTAACCATATTTAACAAAGAACCTGATAATGGCTAAGGACTAACATGGGTTCATCAAAACAAGCATTACCGAGCTAGTCCAATTCTCTTTGGATGACATTAGCAAATTGGCTGGTAAGAGAAGGTTATAGACATGGTGTATCTTCATTTCCCTGGAAGAGTATGGTATCAAGAGAGCTATGACACTATCTTAAGGAAATCTGCCTCTAGTTGAACTAAAACAGTCAGATGAAGCTTTCTAGTTCCCCTGTATCTATTGCTGTGTAGCAGATCACCCCAAAATATAGTGGCTTAAAATAGCAAAAACTTACTGTCTCACAGTTTCTGTAGGTCAGGATTTGGTAGCAACTTAGTTGAGTGGATCTGGATCAAGGGAGCTGATGAACTGACATCAAGATAGCACCTGGGCTGCAGTCATCTCAAGACTTACGTAGGCATGGAGCATCTGGAAGCTTCAGGTCTTTGACATGTAGGTCTCTCCAAAGGGCTTAAGTGTCCTTATGATATAATACTGGCCTCCCTAGAGTGGGTATTGAGAGGGAGAGGGAGAAGGAGGGAGGGAGAGAGAGAAAATGAGAGAGAAGTCACAGTGCCTTGTTTGATCTCATCTCTCAAGTCACACACAGTCATTTCCAACATACCCTGTTCTTTAGAACTGATTCAGTACTAAAGTAGAGCCCAATGCAAGGTTGAAGAATCAAGCCCCATATCTTACAGAAAGGAGTTTCAAAGAATTTGTAGACATTTTAAATCCATCACAAAATCCTATTCTGTAAATTTTCAGAGTCTTGAATAAAGGCACAAATTTGATATGCTTATCAAATTTGCAGATGGCATAAAGCTGAGAAATGTGTTTCCCACAAGAGACAAAAGGCCTAGAGTTAAGCATTTTCTTATCAGGTCAGAATGCTGTTAGGAAATGAAAAAGAGTAAATGTAATGGGATATAATTAAAGTCTTGCTTTGAAGTTCATAAAGTGTATCGCATGACTGCAAGATGGCCAAAACTTTACGGAAAGCAATTCAGTTTAAAACTGTGCTTGGTTTTGGTTGGAAATAAGCCTCATATGTGATAGTCCCATGATGTGGTTGTTTAGACAGGTGTTGCAAACCAGTATATTAAGCAGATCAAGGGTGGGTAGTACATGATACAGTGGTCTTAGATCCCTGGGGAATAATATATTTATTTGTAGGTATGAGGTTTAAGGTTGGTCTAGAAGACCTATAATTTATAAATACCAGCAGTTCCATCCGATCTAAACAGAAGAATTCCTCCAGCATCAGTTTATTATGGCATCAGACATGTTAATATTGGTGTGACTTCCCTATTGGTAAAGATGAAAATGTTTTTATTTGTTACCCATTGAAATTGTCCTTCCAGACTTCCTACCTATCCTTTGAGCTGTATAAGACCACCACACATGCATGCTATTTTTTTTCTTTTTACCAGATATTCTAGCATTCAACCTTTAAAAACATTGAGTTTGATTTCCTCTACACAACAGGAATAAAAGGGGATAGGGAGTAGAGAGAGGAAAGTTGCTAGAAAGAAATGAAAGAAATAAGATTAAAGAGACACAAGGAGACGCAGAGGGTGGACATATAGAAATACATGAATCACAGGGAAGAGTGACCCCAAAATAACACTGTGGCTTTTGCAACAGGAGGAAATAAGTGATAAGAAAAAAAGCGCCTGGGGGCATCTGGAAGAGGTCATGTGTCAAATGGTTGAAGACTGGACATTAGCACTTCATGTCAAAAGGAAATTTGAAAAGACTTGACACTAAAAATTCTGTAGTCAAGTAATTCTTGTGAGTTTGCCTTCATTTAAGTTTAACCCTTTTGAATCAAGTACTATTTTAACAATAGCAACAATAGTGACAAGTCTTTGAGATAGAGCACTTAAGTTGTGCCACACGTTGGACTAAGGACTTACCTTTAGTTCTCACCGCAACCTCAAGTTGCAGTTATTATAATCCTCATTTTATATAGGAAGAAATTATAGCTTAACGACACAAGACATAGATATTTTACATATGATTCCCAGAAAGGAACTAGACAAAATTCAGACACTGCAATTGACTAGTCTAGCTTTTGTTCGTATTTTGGAATAATTATGGAAGGAAATCAAATTTTGTGGCCAATTTATATTTTAATTTATAGGATGTCATTTTTGAAAGTGGCTCTTAAATAAAGAATAGATGCTACATATACCTATTGTACTGAAGCAGATTCCATTAAAAATTGCCTGAAAATATTTCCTTAAGTTATGTAAACAAATAAAGATATTGCAGTCACCTGGGCCCTGTTTTAGTAATGTTTCTGAGATTGAAAGTATCCTTGATGGGTGAGAAGAAATGAGAAGGTCCAGGGGAAATGAGCTTCAGGAAGGGAGTTGAGAATGGCCTCAACATGCAGGGAAAGGGTAGGAACTGGTAAAATATGTTCTCATTGTTGCACCTTGGTAAATGATCTTCAGTATAATGGCATTTCAACAGAAATAGCGCTTTCATTTAGATTTGGAAGATGAAAGAGAAGTTCAGTGTTCATGTATTTGCACAAAAACTCACCTCAGCAAGGAACAAAGGTCAAGGAATTGAGACATGGTCACTTGGACAAAGAGTGCCAGGGGAACATCCCTTAAATGGTCCTCATCTCCTAACACGTGTTAGGGAAAGATCCTGACAATTAAAATAAATCATAAACTCTCCCCGTTCTCAACCTATTTGAATACCTCATAAACTAAAGCTTTTGCCTGGATTATTGCAGTTAATTTGTGTAAAACCATAAAACCTTGCAATAAAGGTTGTTATTATCTTCTTTTTTTTTTTTTTAAGTGAAGAAACTCTAATCATCTGGAGTAAGTAAATTCTTCAAGTTCACAGAAATGGTAAATGTCTGAGATAGGATTTCACTCAGAGTCTCTCTGACTCCACAGCCAATGCTCTTTTCACTCATGTTTGAGCCATCATTGCTTCAACAGCCTAACTCCAGTAGCCTAGATATGATGAATCAATACAATTACTTTGATAGAGGAAGGAGATTATGTGGTTTTCCATATATGTCCTCCATTTCCGTACATACCCAAAATGCATAGGACTGTGAGATTCCTTGGCCAAGTTAGGGTATGCCTGGGTGAGCCATACTGCTTTCCAGAAGCAAACATCTCATCACTTGGGAAAGGAGGATCCCTTCGCTCACAGAACCACCCAAGTGACTCTGGAGAAGCTTGCTTACTTAATAATACCCTGGTGCTCTTAGTCTATTAATTCACTTCCCCCAGTCGGTAAGTTTTCTCCTCCAAGAGATTAATTTCTTTCCTTTGCACATGGTAGGATCAAAGCTCCTAGTATATAAATAGTTTTTTCTCCTTTAGCCCCAAAGGTATGCTTTGAGGATTAATGAGATGATGCTTATAATTGCATTTTGAGCTCTCTGGTTGAAAGGCACTTTAGAAATACTGGATATTTGTTTTTTGTTGAGGTCCAATCCATCACTTACAAGTGGCCAAACATTCAAGATGTCCTCTGGGTAGCACAACAGCCCACCCTTTGACTCTGAGGGAGTTCATCTGAGTCAACATCAGGAAGGAGGCCAGAGCCAAGCTTAGAGAATTTCCACAGTTCCTTTTCGTTAGTGTCTTATATTTGCTTTGAAACTCACAAAATGTTCTTTAGGGAGAGAGACATTGTAAGAACCTCTGAAAGCCCTACTACTTGAGCCTACTCACATCGATTTTCTTTTGCCTCTGGCTCTAATACATAGTATTCATTCTTTGACTGTTCATTAGACCCATGGTCCCATTTTTTAGTGTCAACAAAATAATAAAGAAAACTTTTTTCCCTTTTATTCTAGGACTCAAAACAAAATGCAAAAAAATACCTCTGGCATTAATTTTGCACAGATGAATGCTGTTACAGTATTCCTATTAGTATGTCCATGTGCTTGACAACATTTCAGATGGTATTTAGAGGCTACCTGCAAGAAAGCATTTTCTGCTAGCCTGGTGCAAATTGCCAGAACCTTTAAGACACTCTTCTTCAATGTAGCAGCAGTATATCATAATTATCTATGGCTGGACCAAGAAATCACATTTGTCAATGCCTGAATTGCTCCTTTACTTTCAGTGGTTTTAGAAACCCATTTTGTTTTGGAAATGGGGTTAGCTGAGTATATTTTAGAAGACTCAGAAATCTAAAAAAAAAACAACAGCTAGGGAATATAGGGAATATTTAGGATGGTTTTTTTTTCTATGTTTAGTTGATCTTTGGAAGATACCCTTTGTAGGACCAAATGGAATTTGGCCATGTTTTGAATGGAGGCCTGATAAGTCCTGAGGCCATGGAAGTATACCCTTTAGAACATTAGGAAACAATGGAACTGTATTAATAATAGTCTTTAAAACTTGAATGTTTTTCATATCCCAGGTTCTGAATATGCTCAACCCCTTATTCTATACTAGGTCCAGTGGTGAATTGGGAAATGGGGAAACTGAGGCCAAGTCACTTGCATAAGGTCACATAGCTATTAAATGCTAAACTTAGAAATCAAAGCCAAATTGATCTCCAAAGTCCATGGTCTTAACTCCTGTATTGTATTAATTATGGCTTAAAGAAACTAAGTATAATAGCTAATGAATAGGATCTGTGTTTGTACCAATAGAGTGTAATAAATGTGTTGTAAAATTTATTTCCCATGCAATTCAAAAGTTCTCTGTATCATTTCATTCTTTTATGTAGAGAATATTTATTCTTTTGGGACTGACAGCAAATTTTAAATTTACTCTTTTCGGACCACAAAGAGGATCTGATATATTGGGGAACTGTTGAAGGGCCACTTACTTTCTTTTTCTTACTTACTTTGCTCTTTTTTTTTTTATCCTAAATGGATTCACTCAAATGTAGGAAACATGAGGTATTTCTGAATAAAGATTGGAGCTATGTATGAACCAGTTGGGCCTTAATAATGTCACCTCAGAGTATTCTGTTCTTCGCAATATTATAATTCAACAGTGCATGTTGTATGTGTCTCCCGGAGTTGAAATACTTGAAAATAGAAGCAGTGATACAAATGCAAATGAATATAGGAAGCCAGTGGCATAAAAATCTCAATTTCTGATAAAAAAAATACATGGACACACACACAAACACACTCCCCTACACACCCTTATTTTAAATATAATAAAAGATGACTATTTTTATAAAGCTCAGTTCTATTTAGATGAATGTCAGATCCATATAATAATTTAAAAGCTGTCTATTTGAAGATCTCATGATACAATTTATAGACTTTTCAGTATGTTTGAGAAGTGTGGTCATTACATTTTGTTGTCTAATTACTAATGCACATATGCCTCTTTTTAGTGAATCATGACATTACTATTCACAAGGCCATTCTTTTTGAGGATATCATCACTTTCTGTTGAAGAACTGATTTCACTCTTTGTTTAAATTTTCATACTGGTTGCTATATAAAATGTAAAACCGAATGTCATTAAGGATTTAATATGAATGTATGTGAATTTTACAAGGTTTGCTCAGCTTTCAGGGTAGTCCCTCTATACGAATTCTTATGTTTAGAAGGTTGTTTATTCTTTAGTCAGTCTAGCAAATGGGGCTTGGGACAAATGAACTCATTCTCATGCACATGTTTCTAAAACAGTTATTACTAATGTTTGAGATAAATTAAAATAAAAACCAACAAGAACATGAAAAGAGACTAAGAACAATGTTAATGTGGCAATTTAAACTGACTTGGTTTTCCAAATGACCTTCCATCTTTCACAACTTTTAACAGTATGCAAGATCACTATCATTAGTGTCAGACACTATCAGTCTGGTATGGAAAACTTAAAACCTTTTTCTAAATGTCTTTAAAGCTGAGATGGAGAAGAATGACTCTCTCTCTTTCACTTTCCGATAGGTCTAAGGTTGAATCATGGCTATGCTGTCCTCCCAACATTTTACTTATTGATTATCCAATATAATTTTCTCCTTTTCTAATGTGTACCATGCCTCAAAATGATTTTATATGGAGCTTTAGGTTTGAGTGTATGGGGAGGGGATGCTTAGGAGGACCAAGAGCCCCTGTGTATTTAGAGAAAGTAAGTCATTGCACCTTCTAATTTACTGACTTTAGTGCATATAGAACTCTGGCAGTTTGGAATTTGGGTACTACTGATTTTGCGCTGCATGTTTCTAAGAATATTTAGCTTTATATTTGCTATCAACTTCCCTAATCCATTCCACAATGAGTGGAGAGAAAGCTATCAGTATATTTAATGTTGCCAACAACAAGTTACAGAAAATCCAAAGTAATAGAATATATTTAAGGTGAATCTGGCACAACCCATTTGCCATTTTTCAGTATAATACTCTGTTGTAACTAAAACTTTGAGAGGGGTCAAAGCTTATGAAGATGGATGGCATCCCTCATGTTATCTGTCTTCTTTTGGGTAAGATTAAGATTTAGAGATATAGGTTCTTTTCAGAAAAGTGCATGCTCCTTTTCTATGAAGACATGTAAGAATTTACCCAACTTTATTTTGGATTAATAGAACGCTGGATACCCAAATCTACCAAAGAGGATCATTATGATACTCTCCAATTGGTATATTAGCAGACAAAACTAACTTCTTTTGCCATGGGCTTATTGAAACACCAAGAAGTTGCCTTTATTTTTTCTCCTTGCCTGTACCTTCTCCCCTTCCTTTTTTTTTCTATAAGAAATAATACTCCATTCACTGTAATTTATCCTTTGATATGTTAATATATTATGTTGTATCCCAACCAGAGAAGATCCCATGAGGTAGGCTAGAAACAGATCCATAGTTATCTCATTCACAAGCTTTGTTTTTGTTGTTGTTGTTTTTGTTATTAGTTTTTATTCCTTGGGAGTGAAAATGAGTCAGCTTCTTAAATCATTTGTTCAAAGCAAAAATGAATGAGAAGTCTTGGAAACATATCCCAACATGGCACCTCTTTCCCATCTTATACCTCATGGAAGGCAGGTACCAGTTTAGCCACATGTAGAATCTTTGCTCTCAATAACTCCTATAGGTAACTCTGAGATTGAAATGCCATGGTAATCTTTTATTCACTTGGCCTGATGCTATATTTAATTTTAACATTTTTTCTGGCTTTTAGACTTCTTTGTAAATGGTTTCTAAGAGCACCTGTTTTGAGATTTTTCTTTCATTTTTAATGTTGGTAATTTGGAATGGAATTCCCTAAGTTCCCTTATAGTGAAAAATCATGAATTAGAATTCACAAGTTTCTGCTTGATCATTCTGAGGTTGGTTGATGAGAGTATCATGCTTGGAGGAGGTATCTATCTTATGAATAGATACTTGTTCAAAAAAGACCTCTCATAGAAAGGTAAGAGAAAAAGAGACTAGATAAACATATAAACCTTGTATCTATTAGTAGTAATAAAATTGAGGTACTTAAAAGTCTGCTAATATTGTATCACTATATTTATAGCTGCTTTGAATTACAAATATTAGCTTTGGGTTTTCTTCTTTTTTAAAATGTAGAACAAGTCTTTACAGAAGAATAGAGATGTAAAGAATCATCTGTAATACTCAATTTAACATAGTTGATGAGATGCCAAGGCCTCCTTTATGGAATAAGAAGTCATCCTTGACCATCAAGACCTAAATTGCCTTCTTCCCTCCACCAGAAGGTAGACCAGTTACAAACACTTGAGAATAAGGAAGCACATGACCCCATGCTTCTGATGTGGTTCAGTATTGTGAGAGTAGATCATGCATTACTGAGACACTGAGGGTCCCCTACCATAGATAGAGCTGATCTAGTAGGCAAATTATTCACAAACTAAGAAAATCCTATGCCTCCATTGGCCCAATTAAGGTGTGGTTGGGTGAGATGGAGAGGGGTGAAGGTAAACCCATTTTTATAAATGGCCTAACCTCTTTCTGATTCCCTTCTCACGTTCCATTTCCAAAACGTGATGGAGCACTGCATAGCTAAGACTAGCCTGACCTCAAACCTGTCGACCAAGGGCAGAGTGACTTCGACTCCACCTCTACTAAAGATAAATTGATACCTATTTCTAAAAACTTCATAAACAAACCAAAAACCTAGGATGTTTTTAATGACGTATTGACTTTTCAGATTGTTTTTTAAGCTGTTTTTTAAACTTTAAAGGCAACACTGATAATGAACGCTTCCAAATGGTAAAACAGAAAATCCCCTTCAAATATAACCGGCCCGTAGAGGAGTGGCTGCAGGAAAAAGGTAACCGTCGTTAAAACTTTCATTTTAAAATCATTTGATTCTAAACCCTCATTTTTAAAGCCTGCAAATAAATGTTCCTTAAATGATAATCGCCTGCTGCATAAATGACTGTTTTAATTTTCATTATAATTTGTGTCGGCCTCCACCTGCCATATGTTGATAAATCATGCTATAATACATTGCCATTAAAATACAGTTAAAGGGACTAACATCTAGCTTGCTATCAGCGTGATAACCACAAACAAGAAATTCCAGGATCCTCTAAAAAAGAAATGTATTATGGCAATTTAACCACTGCATGACATTATTTGTTAATTTGTTTTAAATTACCTCTTCTACCAAAGCTTTCTAAGGAAATTGCAAAAGTACTCTTTAAACTTACATCTTGAGGCTGTTTTGGCTTTACTCTCTAGCATGGATAACAAAACAATCATCAGATCGACTCTTGTAACATAAACTGCTTAAGACAAATTATTATTAAGGGGAGCAGTGTTTTTTTTAACATTTGTTATTTAAACAAAGAAAGAACGAGAAAGATGACTTTTGCCTTTAGATTAAAACTTACAGAGGCAAAAGTGTTTCATAAGAGGTTAATTGTGTCCTAGTTGCTGGATGAAACTAAAAAAAAAAAAAACTTATTATACACTTTGGTTGTATAATACCCTTGTGTGTTTGATATTTATGCAACAAAAGTGGAAGTGGTTAAGACAATGCATTGGAAAAGAAAGGCTCGTGAAAGGCAAAACAGCAGTTCTGATTTGCTGAAGAAAACAACCACTTTGTTAATAAAAGAGGGCAGCGGTTATACCTGATGTTAGAATTTTCTGTGTGGCTTCTAGTTGTTATGACATAAACTATTATCTTCCAATGAAGAAAATGCTCTATTTTCAGAAACCATTTATTCCCTTCTTTCCTAAGCTAGTACAAGCTACTCTTGTCTCAAGATCTTCAGTGAGTTCTAAAAATTATAGAGATTTGATGGAGTTACACATAAAAAGTAATTGAGTATATTAATATGCAGCCTAAGCAAGCTTAATTATGGTTTTAAGTTGGGTGACAACATTCAGACCCTTAAACACGGAAAATCCTCACTGAGACTTAACTGTTTGCCCTGTTTTTAACGTATGTGGTCTAATTAAAAATAAATTAAGAATAACTCTAAAAAGCAAATAATTTGTTTAGTAATCACCAGCTCATAAAGTCCCTTTAACATTAAAGACTATGATTGCCTCACTTTTTAAAAAAGGAGAAGAAAACTAGATGCATGTCTGAGTCTCATGTGCCTGAGAGAACTTTTTTCTTTCAATTTTATGTTAATAATATTTTCTTTTACTCCATTGCCTTTTGAAGTCTAAGTTGAAGAGCATGCCAGGCGTTTTCATTTGTATAAACCATTATAAAGTTATGAGTAGGCTTTTAGTTTTCCTGCTGATAGTATTGTTCTCAGTTGGCTTTCATATAGAAAGATGCTTTGAAATATACAACAAATCTAGGGGGAAGGGTGGTCAGGTGGGACCGAGGGCGGCTTTCTAGTATCTTAACCAAATGTGTATATGTCTGTATATGCATATAATACTGAAAATGGTTATTTGCAAACTTAGAGGTTCTCTCTTCTGCATTATTTTAATGGAAATTACTTTTTTTATATACTTTGGGTGAGTAACATCTATTCATTCTATTGCTTTACCCCTTCCTCTGTCTAGCTAAACCTTCCCTTCAAAAGGAGTAGAACATATACACCAAAAGACCTTGTAAAGACAATGAGTGAAAGAGGGTAAAGATGGAAGGATGAATAGGCAGAGGTATCAGGAAGTACTTGGAATGCCTCTTTGAAGTTATTTCTGTCATTGGAGAAGAGATGTGGGTCACAGCATCCCCAACTCTGTTTTCTGGCTCTGTCTACTATTGACTGATACTTTCTGACCTTAGACAATCCACTTAACCTCTTTATATCTCAGATTTCCCATCTGAGGAGAGGAGAAATAATACTGCCTATTCCCCAAAGGTGTTCTGAGGTTTAATTAATTAGTCTTTGTGCGACACTGACTGGAGACGTGCAAAGATTTAATTTAAGCAATATGTGAACTTGATATCCAAATGAGGTAGCAATAATGACTTCCAAGAAGATGAGCACCCAAAACAAAACAGAAAGTAACCTGCTACAAACCCTGTACTAGGATAACCAAATTTAGTGTTATGGATAATAGAACAATTCTTAGATTGGGTTATAGATACAGATATCATGGCTGCTTATTATAAAAGCCATGATTAATCTTAATGAATGACAATAATGAAATCTGGCATTGATTTTGAGAAATCGTGGACAAATGATGAAACTTTCTCCAGTTAGTCCCTTATAATACCCCTTTGTAGGGAGAGGGTAGTGATGAATGATTTTCAGGTGTTCACTTATTCCTGGTTAGGTTGAGAGGTAAAATGATCAGATGAAGAGATGGCAGGAAAGAGAGTTTCCCACTATTACTTCAGTGATTGCCAGCTTTACTCTTAACTTCCTAATCCAAGGTACAGAGGGCTAGGAAAGGGTCTTTAATCAAAATAAAAACAGAGATAGCCAGAAATAGACCATAAAACAGATAAGCAAATGGAAATCTATACACTTCCTATATAGCATGGTGGAAAATTGAAATATAGATCACCTCCTTCCCTATGTCACCCCACCAAGGGTCTTGTTCTCAAGAAATAATTAGATCTCTCTAAGAAAACAGCAATAGCCAGAAGTAGAGCAGTGGCTTAATCCTGTAGCCCAGGAAACATGTCTTCCCTTTCTCCATGTTTGGGTTAGTCTTGAACAACCAAGACCACTTTATGGTGTGTACTGTGGCAACTGGAATGAAAGAGACCCATCATTTATAGCCAGTGTAATTCAATGTTGTATTTCAATTTTCTCTGATTTTCTTTTATTTGTAATAATTGTCAGAATAAAAGCACCAGAAAAATAAGGTGAGGACTACTAGAGATGTGAAGTGCTTTCAGAAATACTAGAAATATAAAATCTCTTACCTATAACTAGCTATATCTAGTAACTGGTCATCAATGCTAGAGCATATACCAAAAAGGAGATGACAAAATATTATGAATGGCCAACAGTTGTGTAAATGGAAGGGATAGCTTGACATTGGGCTGTCTGGTGTGAACTACTGAATTGAGTCCTAGAGGTCTCCTTTTAGGCGGCCTCTTTATTATGTTAACCTGCCCCCAATGCCTATCCCTAGCCTATGAGAATATATTTATTTTCCCCTTCTATCATGACATTTCTTTTGCAGTAAGCTTAGGACTCCTAGATAAAGCTGTTGTCAAAAACATAACAGTAAAGAGATTTGAGCTTCAAGCCATTATCCAGTGTTATTGTGCATTGAACATTTTGCTGCATCTTGTGTGAGAAATGAGAGACCAAAGGACAGGTGATGATGCATGTGCACAGGGCACTGAAGAAATTGGTGGGAAAATAATGGAAATCTATTAGATCTATTTTGATTGCTCCCTTAGGATCTGGACAATTCTGTTATCAAGTCCAAAAGATTCTGTTTCCATGCTCCAGATATTTTTATAGAGTGTAGATCATTTTCACTATAGAAAAATTCTCTGGTCAGTTCTCCATACTGCAGCTTCTAAAAAGGTATTATTTACAAATCATTCTTGACTAATATGCCCTTAAGAGTTGCCTCATGAGCAGAATTGACTCTTGTATAAAGAGTTCTCTCTGAACAGATGCATTTTTCCCTTTTTTGCCTCTTCCATTTCTTCCATTGTTATACATTCAGAAGGCATTCCACAGTATATACCAGAAATTCAAAGATAGCTAATTATTGTATAGATTTAAAAAACATGTAATAGTGGTAAAGGGTAAGAGCCCAAACATCATAGTATGCCTCTATTCATATTAGATATGATGAAGCAGAAACCTTAGTCTTTTAAAAATAAACTCCTTTTTAATAAGGAAGCAAAAAGAACATCCCAATCACTTGTAACTAAAAACAATCCAAGTGATTAGGTTGAGAATGAGTGGAACATTGCTTTATTACTGACTAAAGTTGAGAAAACTTCAAAAAGGATATATTTAATTCCATTAATAAGTTTCCCCCACTTCTCCATATGGAAAAGCAGAAGGAAGTTATCAGGAGAAATAATAGCATAGAATGCCTTAGCCTTAAAAAGCTGTTTGGGTTTTTCTGGGAAAGATCTAGCACTAGAGTGGTTTTTTTAAGTAGAGGTAATTGGGAGGAAGATAAATTGAGTTGCACTATTCTAGACTATGTTCTGTCATGATTTCATTCTGATAATTTTCTATTCAGAGAAGCACAAATGGTTCCTCAAATGGTAACTCCAAGTAAGTTGAACTACTGATAGTCTTCAACACATTAACATACCTTTATGTCAATTTAAGGAGTTTTATGTGTCTCTTTTTTTCATTAATACTCATCCCTTCTTTTATAATTCATTGATTTGGAATGACATTTCTTCCTTTACCCTAGAAACAATGCTTACTTATTTCCCGTATTTTAGAGAGAGATATGGTTGTATGACCATAATCCATCCTCCCCAAAGTTAAAAGAGGTAGGAAGTTATCTGTCATGATGTTTATTAAACATCAAGTAGGGATAGAATATTATGTATTATGAAGAATTCTAGGAAATGAGGTGTTTGGTGAATAAAGTATTCATATATATAAGTATGCAGTGAATCCAAGTCTTTTCATTGAAATTTAATTTAATTTAATTTAATTATCAAACCTAATTTTTAAATCAGTGTTTAAGTTACCTCACTGAGTGTTTGTTTGCCATATGTAATTCTTTTTAGTTGTCATTCGATGACATGTAGGTTAAAAATGAGTACATTAGGTATTTATTACTATCATCACCTGATTTAAAGATTATTTTCTGTCAAATACAACTATATACCCACCAAGAACAGTGCTTTGTATCATTGAACCAAGATTTCTCTTTCCTCACAATAATGAAATAGAGACTCAATTATTCAGGTTATCTAGGATATTCAGCTAGACAGTGGAAGAGATAAACATAGTGAAATGTTACTTGCTAATATCTTTTGAGTTTTTGTTATCCAGTTTTCTCCTCTTTAATTGCTCAAGGAAGGCTGTTTTGATGCCTGGTCCATTCAGACCAGGTAAGGCAAAGAAGATAACATATGGGAATAATAATATTTCCTCCACCCAACCCACTAGGACGGCAGTTAACCATCTTCAACACCCAGGCGCAAATAGCCATTGGCGGAAAAGACAAAGGACGTCTCTTCCAAGGCCAGCTCTCTGGGCTCTATTATGATGGTTTGAAAGTACTGAACATGGCGGCTGAGAACAACCCCAATATTAAAATCAACGGAAGTGTCCGGCTGGTGGGAGAAGTCCCGTCAATCTTGGGAACAACACAGACGACCTCCATGCCACCAGAAATGTCTACCACTGTCATGGAAACCACCACTACAATGGCTACTACTACAACCCGCAAAAATCGCTCTACAGCAAGCATTCAGGTAAGCCTTTCTCCAACTATTAATTGATTCTCCTTGTTTGTCTTTGAGACATTACCATAATGTCAATCTTGCTATATTGCTGAAGTGTCTGAATTACCATGTTTGTAGCAAGGATGCCTATAGATGCTTATACTAATAAGACCCAGTAGTCGAGAAAGACAAAGTCATTGCTAAAGAAGTTATAAAAGTTTTACATGCACTCATGGGTTATTATCCCTATCATAGTTACTGCTGAAATGCTAAAGCTATTATTCAAAATGAGCAATGGCTAATGGTTTCAGTATGAAATGCTCCCTCCTTTCATTTCATTTCTTTTCTTTTCAATCGCAAAAAGGGAAAAGGGGGAAAGGAAAATTTGTTAGCCTAGGAAAGACTATATCCTACTTCAGTTCTATTCACATCCTCTTGATGGCTTTGCTGAAACATGAACCATTCAGTGGAGGCCAATGGGTAGCATTAAATCAAGGACAATTGAAGCTAGAGGTTCAACTAATCCTTATAAAATATAGTCTTTGTTTTCATTATTAAGTGTTGATCAATCACTTATTTTTTATCCATTTTGTTTCCTTTATATTTGACCAAGATCCTAATTACATTAGAGATTGTGAAGGTTTGAGTTTAGCTATATCGGAAGTCCTTAGTTTTGTCGAAACACTTTTGTTTCTTCACTTAAAAGTAATTATACCCAAGCTAAAGCTTAATGCTTTGCTGACTCCCTTGGCATTTCATAAATCTAGTTAGTAGGGGATAGGAGGTTAATCGAGTTATTAGCCTTAAATGCTGTGGCATAAAAGAAGACATTCCAATTGCTTGTGTGAAAATTACCCCTAGCCTAGTTAGTGTTTATAGACGATTCAGTAGATCAGTACTTGTCCTTTCTGTTTCTTAGTTTTAAGACATTATCCAGGGGCTCAATTGAGTCTCTGACATCACCCTTTCATTGACTTCAGTGGGCACTGTAAACATAAAGTCAATAATCAATTAAGCCCCCTATGTGTTCTCATTCTTCTGAATTAAGTCTATGTGAGTTAAGTAGAGGTAAAAGCGTAGTCTTCCTTTTCCCTTTTCTTCAAGCAGAAATATCCAGACAGCTCCTTACAGGATTCCACAGGAACAATTTGAAACTGTATGCACTGATGATGTTATCAGGCCAATTTTATGTGTTTTAGAAAGGCTAACTAAGAAGCTGGTTAACATGGCAGTCATATAGTGGTGTGTGCTACTTCAAGTATACGTACGTACATGCTCAAAAAAGAAACAGCTTTTTCTCTACTGATATTAAAGCAATAACTCCTGACACTTCACTGTACTCACTGAAAAGAAGATAAAAGGCAATATATATTTCTATTATGACTCTCTATAGCTCAAGAGCAGATCTGTTTATGGTTGGTGAAAAGATAGTTCTGTCTGCACAGGTCCTGGCAGACTTGTTCTGTTTCTGTCGTAATACATTCTGGTAACTCTGTGGGAAGCAGAGGAACAAATTTGTTTTCTTCATAGGAGTGGCTGGTCCTACAGTCTTTTTCAAGACCAAATTTTTACTGACCTCAGGAGGATTTAATGAGATATAGGGACATAGGGATTAAGCCATGGTAATTATTGGTTTTGGGCTTGCCCTCTTGGCAGCAAATATACAAATAGTAGTAGATTGAGTGAGTATTTCCAAAAACTAAGGAAGCCAGAGCTTCCAAAGAAGAGTAGGGTATAAGGTACAAAAGTCTTGTAAGTGACTCTGACTCTGTGCATCATAGAACCTGTTGTTGTTTTGGAGGATGTGGACAGCTGGAGCATGC
Organism: Suricata suricatta; assembly: GCF_006229205.1. Taxonomy (NCBI): domain Eukaryota; kingdom Metazoa; phylum Chordata; class Mammalia; order Carnivora; family Herpestidae; genus Suricata; species Suricata suricatta. Next base: position 21,859,518 of record NC_043708.1, on the reverse strand, counting down.
ACTCCCTAATAGCTTCATATCTGGTATGTTTCTTTTCCTTTGAGTCCAGTGATAATTGGATTTCATCTACATGACTTTTCTTTTGCTTCTACAATGGCTGTAAAAATGACTTATAAATCTGTTGACATTCTTTGTTTTGAAGGGTGTGTAAGTACATACTCTCAGAGGAAAGACCAGGGGCTAGCAGAATTGGATTAAACTGGAATGAGGGATCAAAAAGCTCCGTATTCTTTGTAAAGATTAGCTAGAGGAAATAAAGTTATGCCAAGGATTTCAGACTTTTTTGTTCTTGCCAACTAGCCATAGGAACTTTGCCCTGACACTTGTTGTAATGAGCACTGGGTGTTACATGTAAGTGATGAATTACTAAATTACATTGTATTATTATTATTACTATGTATGTTAGCTAACTGGAATTTAAGTGAAAATTTGAACTACCAAAAAAATTAAAATAAATAAGACCTTTACCCTGAGTTACATAAAAATTCAATAGCCTGCCTTATCTCCAACCCTTTCTGATCTCAAGTACAGATTACGTCAAACCTGTGTTTGAACAGGGGACCCAAGATTTAGGACAGTTCCCAGACTTTGAAGATTTTGGGTGAGGAAGGTCAGTCTCAGAAGCTCTAATATGCCCTATGTGATCCAGTTAAGTTTCTTGGGTGAAATAGACTCATAAAATTTTGATCTGGGAGAAAAAAGAAGTGGGAAAGACTGGATTTCATGTTCACCAGGCCGATCATGTGCAAAATCTTACAGTCTTTTCTAGATGATATCTATTCTGGCTTCTTTTGCTTTGATAGCCTTGCTGGACCAGGGATTTCCTAAAATTAGACTCCTCCAGGAAAAACAAAATGAGCATTAAAACCTGGTGTAAAACCATCTGGTTTTACAAAAATCCATTGGTTCCTTTTTTTTTTTTTTTTAAGTTTATTGTGAGAGAGGAAAGAGAGCATACACACATGTGTGCATGAGTGGGAGGGGGCAGAGAGAGGGAGACTCTCAAGGAGGCTTCATGTTGTCAGTGCAGTGTCGGACATGAGGCTCGATCCCATGGACCATAAGCTCATGACTTGAGCTGAAATCAAGAGTCTTAACCGACTGAACCACTGAGGTGCCCCTTACTGGTTCCTTCTTTAAACATAAGCTAAGAAAATACCATTTGAGCCATTTGTTTCTGATCGACTTTGATTTGTGCTGATTTCATATCCAAGGAAAACTACAGTGTTTTCCGTGCTGCTCTTACCTGTGTGTGAACATAAACAAATAGCTTTTGGGTTGACATGGCCCTCCAATGCCCCAGCTTCCTGGAAGTAATCACTACTTTGATATATCTGATACTCCCCTTTGTCACAGAACTGCTTGTGGGTCATATGGACTGTTACACACAGCTATGGTTCTCAAGCATCAGGTCTTCACCCTATATTAAGGAGAGCATCTCTACATTAAAAAGAGGGGGAGGAGTTAAGATTGAGAAAGCAAGTGAGCACACTGAGAAAGTGAATGAGTGGCTAATAGTACTTAAGTAGAGATATAAGTGGTCAGCAAATATTTATTGAATACGTTGGAAAACAAAGTAAGCTTTATTACCTACCTATCATTTAGCAACTGTGGCAGGGCTTACAGACAGTTTTCTCTCCAGAATGATGTGCTTTGGACAGTTTTTCCTCAGTGGTAAGGCTACAGCAGTGATTAAATGCATGTGCTTGGAGTCAGGCTGCCTGGGTTTAAAACCTAGATCTTTTTCGTATTAATTTAGAGATTCTGAGCAAGTCGTATTGGAGAAGGATTCTCACACAGAGAGTTGGGACACCAAGGCTCTTCCTTCCAGGAAGCAAATTCATTCAGGCCAGCGCTGCTCAGTCGGGTTCATACCCAAAGAACTGAGTCCTGAACGCCATGTGGCATAGTTTTTTATATATTTTCTACTTCTTTGTCTCCCATACGTGGTAACACCCACAGACATGCAGTCTGATTAAGTGGTCTCATGTTACAAGGTCATGAGGGATGTTGTCACGTATGTGCATAGCCAGGTTACCTTGAGTTTTGTTGTTTTGGTTTTTTTCTTTCTTTAGAGAGGGGACCCTACCACAACATATGTTCTAGTTAACAATTGTTATGAAATAAACTTTCCTTTAACTTAGTGGCCTAAAATAACAGCTGTGTCATTGGATTTCACAATTATGAGGGTCAGAAATTTGGGCAGGGCTCAACAAGGCAATTCTGCTCTACATGGAACTTAGTTTGCTCAGTAGCTGCTCTGGTCTGGAGAGTCTGGCTCCACTCACACACCTTGTGCCTTGGTGGGTTAACCGGACTCAGCTGGATCCATGTCCCTCTCTATGTAGTTTCTAGGCCTTCTTTCATGGAGATTCAGGGCTCCTAAAGAAAGTTTTTCCAAGTTTCAGGGAAGGGAAACATTAACCTCACTTCTTGATGGGAGGACAGCAAGAATTTGTAACTAATATAAGTCTAACAAGTTGTAAAAGTAGAGGGAGGGAAGGGTATTCTGGAGTACTGTTTACACCATGGGATTGAGAGGGTTAACTGAATTAATATAAGTAAAATTCCTAAAACAGGTACATCTTGAAGAGTAAAATTAAATATGTTTTAACCTATTATTATACTCTGTTTCCAACATTTGGTTTGTCAGTCAGTACCCTCTCAGGCAGGATCCACCTAAGAAAATGGGGCTGCCTCCACTGGCACAGCATCTATAGTTCCCAGCTGGGGCTAGGAGGTTTTGGGGGGATAGGGATTGAAGGAGGGCTAGGGTAGAATTTGGAGGCTGGAATGAGTCCTGGCAAATGAAAAGTTTTTAAGATCTCACGAAAGGATTTCTCTGATAGCTCACTCCCCATCTTTAATTTTCTCTTCCATTTTAAACCAACATGCAGTTCTATGGGCCTCAAAGAATATGTTCAGTTACGAAATATATCCAAACATATTTTTAAGGTTACAAAGAAGAAGAGCCAGAAACATTCCCATCATGGAGTTTGACTGTAGCAATCAATATGAGGTCGTGACCTACAAGAGGTAGTAGTGTGGGGAGAGGAAAGGGATTGAACGGGATGGCCTGACTGGATCTCACAAACGAGGCAGGCATGGAACTGGCCCTTGTAGGATGGGCATAACTGAATACATGGTGGCAAGAAACAAATCCCAGGCTGGCTAAGTATCAGAAGCTAAGGTGTCAAAATCAGGGATGATAATTCCTGAGAGTGAGAGCCAACTGGAACAAAGAATGGATGGGGGAGATTTGTGAGAGGCGAGAGATCCAGATTCTGAGGTCATGGCCCCAAACACCCCCAAATGAGAGAGGACTACGGGGAGAGAATTGCACTGGGTCCCCTGTTGGTCTTACTACCAGGAGTGCCCCAGCAATTATGTAGGCATTTCTATTACTACCCACCTCTGTGTCGATGTTACTATCACAACACTGACAAGTCAGCTTCTAAAGTGGAAAAGTTCAACTCCGTCTGTGTTCAGATTCCTTGATACTCATTCAGGAGAGATGGCAAAAGTGTGAAATAAAAGTCTTTGGTAACTTGTGGTCACCAGGACCAAACTGTTCCTGTGAGGCAGGAAAGGGCAAAGAGGAAAATAGTTCCAAATAATATGTATTCTCTTACCTTAAGCCTACACACTGAGTTGTTATCAGTAAAGAAAGAACTCAGTGTGTTCTGTGCAAATCACCATTTGGAATCCTTTATAAGCTATTACCAGGATTCTGATCATGACCCACTTTTTCTGTGCTGGGCATTGGTAAAGTCACCTTGACATTGGCCAGTGCTGCCTGGAAGCAGAAAATTACCAGAAAATCACAATGGTCAGCCAAATTGGAGCTATCCTGATAAACAGTAGAAATGAAAGACTTGAGAGTTTTGTGAGATTTCATTCTTACCTCAAACTCATATTTGGCAGTTGAATATGAACCACTTTCAAAAATTCCAGAAGGAAGCCAGTTTTTTTTTAGGTTTTGTGACAGTACCTATATGGAAATTGCTCCCTGTGGTCTGCTTTTAGTTTTAGACAGGGGCTAGTATAAAACACACTTAAGCTTTGATACTGACTATTACAAAACAAAACAAAGAAAACACTTAGGATTAAAAACTTAATCTTTCAGGGACACCTGGGTGGCCCAGTTGGTTAAGCATCAGACTTCAGCTCAGGTCATGATCTCATGGTTTGTGGGTTTGAGCCCTGCTTCAGAGTCTGTGCTGACAGCTCAAAGCCTGGAGCCTCCTTCAGATTCTGTGTCTCCCTTTCTCTGACCCTCCCCTGTTTGTGCTTTATCTTGCTTTGTCTCTCACAAATAAATAATTTTTTTTAAAAACTTGATCCTTTTTGCTACATATTCCAGGTAGAGTTCTAATATGTTGGAGGGAAGTGGGTGTACTCTAGAGTCAGAATTTCTAGCTGGATTCCAAGTTCTTCCAGTTACTTAGCTGTGTATCTCTGGGCAGATTGATTGGCCTCCTTAAGCCTCAGTTTCATTATCTGTAAAATGGGCATAACAATAACAGTGCTTTTCCCATTGTTGTGAGTAATAAATATGACTGTGCATGAAAAGAACTTAGGCCATGACCTACCCATAAGTTTTCACTAATTCTTGGACTTAAGGAAACTACTTCAAACCAAGAGGCTTTCTTAGAACTCACAGATCCTCATAAGGCTTAGATGTCCTATATGATTGGTTATATTAAGCATGTTAACTTTAAAAATAAAACTCAGTAGGGGGGCCTGGGTGATTCAGTCAGTTGGGCATCCAACTTCGGCTCAGGTCATGATCTCACTGGTTGAAGGCCCGTGTTGGGCTCTGTGCTGACGCTTGGAGCCTGGAACCAGCTTCTGATTCTGTGTCTGCCTCTCTCTCTGTCCCTCTCCCGCTTGTATTGTCTGCCTGTCTGTCTCTCAAAAATTAATAAGCATTAAAAAATTCTTTAAAATATAAATTAAAAAATAAAACTCAGTTATTTTACCAACAAAAATGGGTTAATTTGGGACTAGCAGAGAATTGCAATTTGGGACAAACAAACTATAGGAAAATCATAGGCAAGTCTGGGGAACACAGGAGAGGACAGCTCTCTTACAGAGAAAAGAAGGGAGCTGAGAAGGGTGTCAGAACAGTCAGTGTGTGGAGTAAACTGGGAGTTCAAAGTTTAATGGCTTTTCATTGACTGAACTGTGCAGGTCTCTCATTGGCTGGGCTGTTGCCAGGGGAGGAGAAAGGCTTTCTTAACTCCTGCTGGGAGAGCAAAGTAGTAGCTAATATAGTATCAATTTTCAAAGTCCTTCTCTTCCTCTTGGGTCTGAAATTGACTGAGAGTGGAAGGGCTTGGCCTCCTGGCTCATTTTAAATGAAGTTTCCCTGTTTAATTTTCCCTAGCGCAGAAAGAAAAATTTTGTCTAGACCCATACAACTCCATAATCATTCGGGTTTCCTCTGAGTGTCCCAGTTTGAACCAGAGCCCTGAACTCATCAATTAGAACAGATTTCTGTGGACAAGTCTTTCATTTTCTGATGTAGGAATTGGCTTTGCTGAATGGTTATGACATACAAAGCATTCTATTAGGGTAAAGTGTATGAAATTGCCTTTTTATAGATTGAAATGGTCAAATATCAGGAGTTTTATATGATATAACAAAACACATGACTCACACATTTACAGAATATTGTTATCAATGGAATTTTGAGACTGACTAGAACTCCAAATTTTTCCAAAGTTCTTTGAGTAATCAAACTGACTTAGATTGGGATACAAGATAAATCTATTGACCTCATCCTAAGTACCATCCTTTAACAGGAGGTAGATCACGTGGTATCAAGAATGGTTGTGCTTCCCTAAGGAATTATGCCCTCGGGGCCCCTGCACCTTTTCCTTGCAGCCACCAGTTTGACAGAAGTGAGACAGGAGTCCACACAGTTTCCAAGCCCTCGCTTTTACCACTAGACAACAGAGCCTCCCGGGGAGTTTATTTTTAGGATCAGGGCTTGGAATATTGATTAACAGCCTTACATAATGTGCGGCTCCAGGGCTCCTTCCTTTCCTGCCAAGCCTCATAACTGGGGAAGGCACTGAAGATCTGTCAGTCTAATTAGACTTAAGCTGCCAGCAAGAAATATCTTCTGTCTCCTCCTTACTTACCCTCATGCAGGTACTTTCTTTTCCCCTCTCAAAGAATAATTTGGGGGAAAGGAAATTGGACTCTAATTTTCTCATTAGCTGGTGAGACTACAGTGATAATTTCAGGAATTGCATCATTTTCATGGAAAAAAAAAAGAGAGAGAGAGAGAGAGGGAGCTTGCTGGGTTCACCTACCTGTTAAAGACGTCTATGTTGTTAGTAAAAATAGGCCAGGGAAGAGAATACAGTGTCATTTCTTTTGGTCCCCTCTTTAATTCTTTAATGTTAGTGGATGGGATCAGCACTTCCCAAAGCTATGGTTAGTCCCTAAAAGGGTCCTCTGAGAAGGTCCTCATCACAGACAGGCAGGAAACCTGCAAATTGTGAGAAGTTGTAGAGATGCCCTTCTAAGTAGGTTGTAATATTTATAGGATAGAATGTTCACCAGACCCGCTGATAAAGTGCTGGATCTTATTTTGAACAGCTGGAAGAGAAGTGGGGTCAGCTCTTGACTACTCACTGTGGAGGTTCCCCAATGTTTCTAAAGCTCCCTGTGGTTTTAGCAATCACACGACATACAATGTGGCCAAGTCTAAAGCCAGAATCCTAACTGTGTGATGTGTAGAGTTCCTCCTTGCTCTCTGGGCTTCTTTTATGCCACACTGCTTCAGGCACATAGGTCTTCTGAATCTTCCTTGAACATAGAACCCAGGTAAAGAAGAGACAAGAAGGGTTGTATAGTTGCAGAATTGGATCTTGTCTGTATTTAAAATGTTGATATTTGGCTTATCATGGGATTTTTTTTTACACTGATATTGACGCTAAAATATTGGAATAAAATACTATGTGTCTTTAATAAGTGATTTGGAGTGGCACCCCCTTAAATGTGACACCTTAGATGGGTACCTCATTAGTGCCAGCCCGGCTTGAACATATCAAGCACATCTGTGTCTTTTCACTGCCCATCTTCTCTGCCTGAAGCAGCTTCTCCCAGCTATTTGCATGACTAATTCCCTTACTTCATCCAACTTTCTGCCCATATGGTGCCTTAACAGAGAGGACCATCCTTGACCATCCACTATAAAATAACACTTTCTACCACTTTGTACTTTGTTCTCTGCCATAGCAGTTATTTCTGCCTGACATTGTGTCACATATTTATTTGTTTATTGTCTCTACTTCATGGTATGTGAATTCCTGGATGGCAGGATCTTTGTCTCAGACGCTATTATAGCTCTGCAGCATAGGTTAAACTTTCAGTCGGTATTGGTCAAAACAGACAAATCTATGAGCACCTTCTCAGAAAATGCACACACCTCTTAATACTTATAGGCCGGATCTCACTGCCAAGCACCTTGCCCTTTACAGGCCCCCCCCGCCCCGATGAGTCTCACCAGTGGCAGTGGTCTTTAGCAGTGGTTTTGCCACTCTTGAATTTTTGCCTAAATAATAAAGAGTCCCCGAGAGGTCCCCTTGTATCTGGTGCACATATTATTCACTTCTGGTCTTAAAGTCTCTTTCCTTAAGATTTATTTGATGTCATGATAACAAGGCTGCTTCTAATGCTTAGAGTTTTCAGAACACTTTTGGAAATATATTACCCACTTTCCCTCTCCAACTTCTCATTATTTTTCCAAATTACTTTAATTCTTAATTCTCCTAAAACCTACATTTAAATATAGGCAAATAATAATTACTCTTAGTGACCCACTACTTCCATTCATTGGTATGGAGAGAAAATTTACCTGAGGTTCATTTACCTGGTTGTATGTGTGTAGGTAGGTTGGTAGGAATCTTCCACCTGTTTTTATTAGCTCTTTTGGTTTTGTCTTATGGCTGAGTATGTTTTATGAAACCACTTATCCCTGGTCATGTCCCCATGATACAGATGGCTCCATAGTTACCTGTCTTCCTAGTCTTTTGTAAAAACATTGATAGAAGGTACTATGAGAAGCCACTACACTGAGAGCAAGAACATTATGCAGCTCATCACTCTACACTGAGGGCCTGGCATGGCACGTACCACAAAGAGGGGCTCAGTAATGTTTGTTGAAGGAAAGAAAAATGTGTTAAATTAATGAGTGCTTATCTGTAGAGGGAAGAGGCAGAAAAGACAGCCAATGCGATTCATGTTCAAGGTAGACAAAGACAGCTGTGAGGAAGCCGACTGGTAGGAAGGGAAGAGTGCATTGAAGCAAGCCGTAGGAGGCTTCACTTATGGATAAAGAAGGTGGTTAAAACCATGACTCTAGGGAGACCTTCACTTACCAGCTGTGGGGTTTTGACTGTGTTGCTTTATGAAGATTAGTTTCATCATTTGAAATATGAAGTTGGTAAGACCAACTTCATGGGTAGGTTAAGATAATGTAAGTCAAGGGCTTAAGTTGGTGTGACACTAAAAAGTGGCTGTTTTTGTTTTCATTGAGATTCTAATCTAGGTATTCTTGGCATATACATTTTCTGTTTTCTTCTGTTACTAATTAAACATTTGGCCTGTGACATGGCAACTAGCACACTTAGGTCTCCACTCTGCCCTCATCTAACAAGCATTAAGGTAGATTCACATTTTTATCTGATGTCTTCAGCAGTATCTAATACGATGCCTTGCACATACAGTAAAAGTCAGTGGCCGGATAAATGAACTGGAGAGAAAGGAGGGGAGAGAACAAGCAGAAATACCCTGTAATTGTGTTGCTGTAAGAACTACCTGCCCATCTCAAGGAGTGGATGGCTAAGGTTGAGAGAAATTAATAGAATATCTTTGATATAGTTAAAATCAGGACACAAATAATGATGCTTTTTATTTCCTCCTCCTTTGCTGAAAGTTTTCAGAAGGAATTCCACAATGGTCACCCCTATGTAGAAGATAAACTACTTAATGTCTCTTGAGTCATCAGAAAGAATCAATGATTCTTGTGTAAACTGAGGTCCAATAATTTGTTCTATTTTTTTCTTGAAATACGTCCCTTTATTTCTATTTATACATGGCAAGAAAATGACTTCAAATAGCAATCATTGCTAGCCAGCTTTCAAGATGGATATTTCCATTCTGTCTTTGACAAGGCAGTAGGAGGGGTGGGATGTGCTTTCATACCTTTCTGGTGCATGTTTGAATGATTGTAAAAATTAGAAACACACTGAAGCTGTTATGACAGCCCTGCCTTTTGAAACCATCTAATTAATGCCTTGGGTTGTCTAGAGCGTTAGTTCTGTTAGCTAAATGGAGAATGCGAGGTTCTCCTTGGTTTCTTCATCATGCAGGGATGAGATGCCTGGGGAAATGCATGCACACCATATCTGTGGTGGCTAGCAGTCACTGAGAGAATTACTTGATGGAAATTTGATTGACTTGTGTATATAATGCAGCCTCTTCAGTTTCTCATCCCATCTGTGTGTGTGTGTGTGTGTGTGTGTGTGTGTGAGAGAGAGAGAGAGAGAGAGAGAGAGAGAGAGAGAGAAAGAAAGTGGGTGGTGCCTGGGTAGCTCAGTCAGTTAAGCATTTGAATCTTGATTTTGGCCCAGGTCATGATCTCACATTTTGTGAGTTCAAGCCCTGCATTGAGCTGTCAGGGCAGAACCTGCTTGGGATTTTCTCTATCTCCTCCCATGTCTTTCTGCCCCTCCTCTGCATTCTCTCTCTCTCAAAATAAATACTTTAAAAAAAAGAAAAGAAATGGAGGGAGAGAGAGGATGCTCATGTGTTTGCATGTATTGGCTAGAATAATGCTTCATAAACTGTTTTGTGTACACAAATCATCTGAGTGACCTTTTTTTTTTTTTTTTGAGAGACAGAGAAAAACAGCATGAGCAGGGGAGGGTCAGACAGAGAGGGAGACACAGAATCTGAAACAGGCTCCAGGCGCTGAGCTAGCTCTCAGCACAGAGTCTGATGCCAGGCTCAAACCCAGGAACGTGAGATCATGATCTGAGCGAAGCTGGACGCTCAACTGACTGAACCACCCAGGCACCCCTGGGTGGTGACCTTAAAGCACGGATTGTGACTCCGTTCTGGGCTGGGGCCTGAGATGATGCATTTGTCGTAGCTCCCACATGCTGTCCTGTTGCAGTATATGGACCTCACTTTGTGGAGCAGGGATCTGGTGGATATGTACAGTTCCTTGCTGTTTAGCTGTCTCTCCCAGACAGTCTCCCCACACTTCACTCAGGGATCTTCAAAACGGGAACCGCTAACCCAAAGCATTATGTAAGTGAGGGAATGGACACCCAATTGAGGATTAATGAAGAAAAACATCCCATCAGACATTCCTGCTCCTGATTCCACAGTCCCCTCCTCTTGTCTCTTACTCTGCTACATGCCCCCAAGGCAGATGGAGGGGAAAGTGGGTAGAATTTAACATGTCATAATATTTATCCCCCTTTCTGGGAGGTGACCCTGATGAAAGCAGAAGGATGTGAATGATTTTAATCCGCAGTAACAATGGGGAAGCGGTCCTGACCATCTTGAGCAGTATAAATATATAAAATGACAGATTTTTCTCCTTTGCCTCTCCACTTTCTCCTTCCTGATACTGAGAGAGACGCATATTCATGCACCCACAACTCACACTGTAATGCACAATGAAATTTCACCCAGACTTTATCTCGGAGCTGCTGTTCTGATGATTAATGCCCCACTGGCTGGGAAGCTATTCCTCTGAAGAAAGACAAGGAGAAAGGAAGAAACATGAAATATATCTCTGAGGCCATTTCTCATTATTATTATTATCATTATTAGTTCCTTACTGCCCTATCTATTCTGCTTGGCAAGGGGGAGGGGATGACATTTCAGAGCAGATTTCATGTAGGAGAAATCAGCAAGGACAAGGTTGAAACAGACACTTAACACTAAAGAGGACTGACCTGAATGGGGTTTTGTTGTTGTTGCTGTTTATTTTTGGTATTGTTTGTATTATTATTTTTGTTGTTTTATTTTAAAGCCAAATATAATAGATGCCTTCGTCTGTATCTTCTGTATTTCCCCTCCTCCCCAAGCATTTATTTTTTGCTTGTATTCTTCTGTCTTCATTGGGTCTCTGTCTACAAGAATCAATATAATATAACATATGCAAAGTTATTCCTGACCACTTATGGACAGAATAATTTCATTGCTCCGTAACTCCCATAATATAATTGCCTCCATATCCTAGTTGATTTCAAGTTTTTGAAAGGATTATTTTTCTAAAAAATAATTCTCTCTATGTAGGTATTGTGTTTCTGATTCTCTCCTGTTTCTCATTCAAAGAAAAGGTGATTGCTAAGTAATTTCAGCCCTGCTATTTAAGAGGCCTACAGAACAGTGGTCCTTGTTGAAAAGATGGGACCATAGTAAAAGCATTATTGCCACACATGCGTCTACTGATAAAGTGGAAAATTCATTAACCTAGACAGAAAGTACAATAATCTGATTTAGAAAACGCTGTATTTCCAAGTTCACTTAAGGAGAATATTGAATTTGTAGCTGCAATGCCACATGTAACTTCAATTTTAGTCGGATTTTGTATTCAATTAACAAATGTTTGAGTAAATTAAGTACTTAGTATGGGCTAGGTACTATTCTAGGCGTTTGGGCTGCAGAACTACCAAACAGGCAAAATCCCTCTTTTCTCACTGGGCAAATATTCTATTACACAAACATTGGACACCTGAAGAGTCCAGGCTTTGGAGAAACAAAGAATGAATATATTTTTGCCTTCACCCACAATCTGGTAAGGCTCTTAAATACTAGCTCATTTTTAGTTCAGTTTTTCTACAGAAACTTAGCACGCTGATCTTCTATTACAGGTATAGACGCAGGAGAAAGCAGCCACCTGTATCTATACAGGTCCGTTCTAAGAATAAGGTTGTAATACCCAAGATTTCTTTATCATCCCCAAAAACCAGAAACCAGAAACCGCCAGGGAGACCGAGTCACGCATGTAAAAGCAAAGGGCTTTATTACGGGCTTAGGCTCACCAGGGCCTAAACTCGGGCTCACAGACTTTCCTGGCGAGGTGGATCCATGCTGAGAGCCCCGAACAAAGGCGGGACAGGGCTTTTATGGGTTTGGGAAGGGGGAGTTACAGGAAATTGTGACACAGGTACAGTGATCCAATTATTATTTGACAGGTTTAGAGTGTTAAGCAATTAACTGATTACCTATAGCTTCTATTTCTAGGCCTGCCCTTAGGAATGTTAAGGGTATTACAAGGGTGGTCCCTCTTGCCTTGGGCAATGTGTGCCCTTCTATTGTCTCAAACCTGGGTCCTTACAAGGTCTTTGATGTCTACTCAAAACAGACAAGTTTCAAGTTTAGACAGTGTTACTCCAGGGATCTCCAGCCCTGCTCCAGCCACACCCCGGAAGCTGGCTGGTCTAGCACGGCAGAAGCCTGAGGAATCATCGGTCCAGTAAAATAAACTGTCCTGCCTCTTTGCCATTGGACTGGCAAATGTTGCTCCAGAAAGCTGGGGAAACAGCAAAAGTTCCTGACAGGATGTTCTGTTGGTATTAATTGCCTCTGATCTGGGCATGGGATTTCAACAGGGCAAAAGGTATGAGGAGCCTACTTCTTTACCACCAGACTCTAATGGGGG
>NC_043708.1:21657524-21846718 GCF_006229205.1 Suricata suricatta | reverse complement strand
AAGAAATTCCCCTTACACCAAGGAGGGCTATGCCAGGCTTTAGGGGTACAATGGTAACTCAGCTGACCCAGGATTGGGTCAGTTACAAGACAGAGGGGGGAATGTAAGGATGCAGGTTTGAGACAATAGAAGGGCACACATTGCCCAAGGCAAGAGGGACCACCCTTGTAATACCCTTAACATTCCTAAGGGCAGGCCTGGAAATAGAAGCTATAGGTAATCAGTTATTGCTTAAGGCTAGTTACACCCTATGTGAGGGTCCTGGGTCCTGGGTCTACTACTCTAAATGTTGTAATTGGATAAGCCTGCTGTCAATAATATTGTATAATAATAAAAAAAAAAGTTTAGACAGTGTTTCTTTGTTGGCCAGCAAAGATGGCACTAGTAAACCACGTTCCAATAAAATGATTGTGTCTGAAACATTTTCATCTCAAGGACTAAGCTTACCATATCTACTGAAAATATTTTTCTTGTTGGCTTGAGATTTTAGTTTCATGGACAGTTTTAAATTCTGATTTCATCATTAGAAACTGTATGTCCAGGAGCAAATCACATGCCCACCTTTTAAATTTAAACAATAAGCATGCATGAATTTGAAGTTTTAATTTAACTTTTATCTAAATAATACATCAGCGTAGTTCTGAACCTTCCCCAGCACCCAGATTTCCATCACTTTAGTGCAGAGACACCATTACTCTGAAGCAGAGGCATCATTAGTCTGACTGCTAGGAGTATCCGCTAATGGCTATCAACTGATTCCTTCACTGGAGCTGCCCTTAACTAAAGAAGCCACTTTGCCCAAAGTCAAGCCCCTTGAGTGACTGTGCCCATATCCATTGAGCAGTGGATGGGGTTGAGGGGATATGTAAGTATCCAGCTGTTTGCTCAAGTCTGCACAACTGGGAAGGGCCTCCCGGCTAGAGCCCCATGTGAGTGTTGAAGTCCACAAAGGTCTCGTTGTGACTGCACTGAAGTTCACCTCCTCCCCTCTAGACTCAGGCACCATTCCTCCCACAGCTTCCCCCACACAGAACTAGCTCTCAGACTGTGCCCTGCGAAATCCAAGTTAAGACGGTATCTAGACAGATAGTAGCTCCATTTATAATGGTGATCGCTTTGTAATGTATATAAATGTTGAAATACTATGTTGTATACCTGAAACTAATATAATATTGTATGTCAACTATACTTCAATGGGGGAGGGGAGGGGAAAAGAAAGACAATATCTAGAAACCTAAAAGAAAACAAGCAAACAACAGCAGAAGCACAGAAGTCTCTTTCCACATCTTGCTGTGCCTCGTAGTCCTACTCCACACTGGAAAGCCTCCATATTTCTAATGATATGCTTCTATTTCTGGACTTTTTCAGTTTTACATATTAGCTAATATCTTCTGACTCTGGAAGAAACGAATTGCATTTTCTCACCCCCTCCATCTTCCAACTCATACACACTTCCTCACCTTCAATTTGCCAGTAAAATTCTGTCACATTTTGATTGAATCAGTGTTCTGAGTTTACATTTTTATGACTTTCATTTATTGAGAAAAATGTAAAATCATACATGCACTCATTTATCCCACAAATATTCACTGGGTGCTTATAATGTGCCAGGCACTATACCAGGAACTGAGGGTACAAGCAGTGGAAAAAAATGGAATGAATGCCTGCTCCTGACATAACATTCTACTGTTATGATATTTCCTTTCTCCTGAAACTCTGTTTATAAATACCCTCAATTATCCCATAACTTATTTTTCTAACCACTTATCAGTGTTGTAGCCAACACAGCTCTAAAACTTTCCTCAACATAAACACAGAGGTAGTGTTTTCATTTTCTTCAGGTAAATGTCTAGAAATGGAATTTCTGGCTTATATAATAGTTCTATTTTTAATTTTTTGAGGGACCTCCATTCTGTTTCCCATAGTGGCTGCCCTGATTTACATCCCTACCAACACTGCACAAGGATTCCCTTGTCCCCACGCCCTCTCCAACACTTATTGTTTCTTTCTTGTTGGTATTAGTCATTCTGACAAGTGTGAAGTGACACCTGTTGTGATTTTCAGTTACATTTCCCTGATCCTTAGTGATGTTGAGCCTCTTTTTGTGTGCCTCTTGGCCACCGGTATATCTTCTTTTTTAAAAATGTCTGCTTGGGTCCTCTGCCCATTATTTTATGAGATTGTTTTATATTGAATTTTATGAGTTCTTTGTATATTTTAGATGTTAATCCTCTATTGGAGATATTATCTGTAAATATCTCCTCCCATTCAGTAGGTTGCCTTTTTATTGTGTCCATGTTTTACTTCACTGTGCAAAAGCTTTGTAGTGTAATACAGTCTAGTTTTGTTTATTCTTGCTTTTATTGTCCTTGCCTGAGGAGGCAGATCCAGAAAAAATCACTAAGACCTATGTCAAAGAGTTACTATTCATTTTCATCTAGGAGTTTTATGGTTTTAAGTCTTATATTTATAAGTTTTTAATTCATTGAGTTTAGCTGTGGGTATAATAGAAAAAAGTGGTCTAGCAATTCCACATCTAGGTATTTATTTCAAGAAAACAAAAATTTGAAAAGACAAATGCATTCCTGTGTTCATAACAGTGTTAATACAGTACCCAAGATATAGAAGCAACCCAGTGTGCACTGATAGATGAATGGATAAAGAAAATGTTTCTTTATGTACACACACACACACACACACACACACACACACACACAATGGAATATTACTTAACCAGAAAAATGAATGAAATTTTGACATTTGCAACAACGTGGATAGTGCTAGAGGGTATTATGCAAAAGTGAAATAAGTAAGAGAAAGACAAATACTGTATGTCTTTACTTATATATGGCACCTAAAACAAGATTCATAGATACAGAGAAAACTCAATGGTTGTCTGAGGGGAGGAATGGGAGGGTGGGCATGGGAGGGTGGGTGAAATAGCTGAAGGGGGGATTAAGGGGCACAGTCTCCCAGTCATAAAATAAATAAGGCACAGGGATGTAATGAAGTCTAGGGAATACAGTCAATAATATTATAACAGCTTTGTATGGTGACAAGTGGTAACTACACTTACTATGGTGATCATTTTGTGATAGACATAAACGTGAAATCACTGATGTACATTGGAAACTAATACAATATTGTACGTCAATTATTCAGTAACAACAACAACAAACAAATGAACAAATACCACACAGGTAACCCATCATTAACACTTTTTTCTTGGCAGTCTCCTTGATAGTCTTTTTTCTGTCTCCAGTCTAATATGTCCTGAACCTTAAAGCTGTCCTCTTGGATCTTTCTTGTTTCTCATTCTGGGAAATCCCTGGGCTTCACTTTTATGTTAAATCTCAAGTTTTGTCTTACTTTGCTCACTCATTCTAAAATTGTGCATCTTCCAATAGCCTTCTGAGAAAGGATGGGTGAAAAGTACAGCCATTAAGATTTTGTCTACCTGAA
The DNA here is from genome assembly GCF_006229205.1 of Suricata suricatta. Lineage (NCBI taxonomy): Eukaryota > Metazoa > Chordata > Mammalia > Carnivora > Herpestidae > Suricata > Suricata suricatta. The sequence continues at coordinate 21,843,256 of NC_043708.1, read as the reverse complement.
GGATGTCATCCATTCTTACCCCTGTTTCATAGTCTCTGTGGGAGAAACTTAGACTTTGGAAATCATCTTTACTAATAAATTTGAAAGCATTTGTCCAGTGTCTTCAGGCATCCAATGTTGCAGTTGTTGAGATAACAGTTTGATGTCTTGTTCCTAGAGAACACCTGTGTTTTGTTTGCTTTGTTTGTTTTATGTTTTTTGTTTTTTGGCTTTTCCTCTCTGAATCTCAACCCCAAGCTGACACTTACAGCTGGGATCTTCAGAACTGCATGCTGCTCACCCCTAACTTTGTGCTGTTGAAGCATTTCTATTATTCACCCGTTAGCTGCCCTACATTGGTACGCTGATTTTGTTATAATTTGTTCAGTTCAGCTACTACTAAACATATATAATGTATACACAATGAACAAGTATAATTTCAGAAAAACATGGAGTTCGGAAGGTAATAGATGGTGTAGTGGAGCCTTGAATATTATATTCATAAATGTATTATATATATATGAAATATTTATATATAATAAATATATATTCAATACTTTATATATTTTATATTTATTAGTAGTAGTATATGCTAATACTTACTATCAATGCCACATTTTGGTAAGAACGATCAGACTATCAACTCCGTTCGTATACTGAGGCAAAACTTTGAATTGTTTGTGTTCCTTTATGGGCTTCTATTTTTGTGTAATTTGTTTTTTACTCTCATGCTAATACTCCTTCTCTAGCCACCTCAGAGAGAATATTAATTAAATTATATATATATATACATATATATATATGTACTTTGAATATTTTCCACCCAGAAATGAGCATGGCTCAGTCTTCTGCTACATGCCAGATGCTTATATATTTGAGAGGGACAAAGATTAGAATTGTCACTTTGGAATTGATATGCTCTGAAACATAAGTCAGTGTGTTTGCATACCACTGAGTTCCATCATACAGTGTTTGGCAATAAAGCCTCTTCTCTTGGTTCTCAGTTTCCATCAGTATTAGTTAGCCTCGTAATATATTGACTAGCTTCACTTCACCTGTGTTAGTTAATAGGTGCTGCAGAATTACCCCCACATATTTTCTGCCCCTCAGGAGTAATTAATTCTAAGAATACAGATAGGGCTCCACCACATCAGTGAAATAATGTCATGGCTACTATGGATACATACACACACACACACACACACACACACACACACACACACACATACATATTAGAAATAGGTTTTGATTAAGTAATTATACCAAGTATGAACCAAAGGTTTACATTCATTGGAGGAGAGATGATTGAAGGCCAGAATGAAAAAATCACGAATAGGAGGTTTCAGGGGAAATTTGAGTGTAGATGGTGAGGATGCTCCCAAGGCCATTTCTATAGAGAATCATTTCTATCAACATTTCCAACCAGAAAACAAAGATTGCTGGAGGCTCTGAAGTAGATCAAAGTATTTGAAGAAGAAAGAGGATAAACAGCAAAATTCACTTCCAAAGCCATAAGGAAAGTACCATGCAGGCATACAAAAAACTCCTATAAAATGTTCTTTTGACTCCAATAGCTACAGGGAGATTCATGTTTTTTATTTTATTTTATTTTATTTATATCTTTTTAGATGTGTTTTTTTTAATTGGGGGGATTTGCAGTGAATGTCTTAGACAACTCATCTTTGGTATGTTGTGATAAACTATGTTCACAGTAATTACAGGAAAATATAAATCATATAAAACAGTGCCAATCATGTCATTGATCAGAGGGGAATTAAGGTGTGTTTATCTCCCTCTCCTACCCTCATTTTCAATGAGCGACATTCTTCTGTTTTCCTCTCCACCATCTTTGGTATTTGTGTAAGAGAGCTTTCCTCTTTCTTCTGTTGTAAACATTTTCCTATCTCAGCATCCTTTGTAAATTCAAGAGACATTTTCCTTTGCAATGCGCAATGAAAGGCGATTATGTTAGAAAATATCAGAGATGGCTTTGTCATGTCTGGCGCTATTAAATCATATTGTGTCCTGAAGAGCTCAATAAATGAGGCTGAGGGAATGATTTGACAGTTGAACAAGGCCTCTGCCAGATCTCCCTGAGGAGAGAAAGACCCCGGTGGAGGGTGGAAGGCTTTTTTTTTTTTTCCTAAAGGACTGTGGAGATTCTGGCAAACCTCTTGTAAAGCGGAGGTGGCATTTGCAAAGGGGGTCTTCGTAGTCTTTTTTTTTTCTTTTTTCAAGTTTTTAATTTGAATTCAAGATGGTGGTAGGGAATTGAAAAAGGAAGATTAATTGCTTAATAAATATTTATTGGCTCCTGCCTACTTGTAGAAGAATCTAGATTGAGATGAAAGAGTGAGTAAGACAGATGTATGCTGCCTGTCTTCATAGAATTACGTCATGGGAAGAAGCCATAAAACAAATCATTTTCACAATTATTTCATCACAATCTTGAGAAGTATCATGGAAGAGAGGATGCCAAAAAGCAGAAAGGGACCTGAGCTTATTTTCTGATCTGGGAAGATTTTCTGGAGGATGCAATGAACGAGCTATGCTATTTAGGATGACAAGTTGGTGAGACGGGAGAGGATGACAGGGAAAAGTATTCCAAGCCAAAAGAGGAGCCTGTGCTAAGGCCCTGCAGTAGGGATCGTACTATTATGCTTCTCAGTCTTTGGTCTACAGTTTGACTATAAAGTCTGGAAATATACCAGATCTGACCATGTTAGGTGACCCAGTTAATGCACATTCTAGGAAGGCTAACAGCAATCCACTCAAAAGGTTTCCCACAGGATGAAGCACCATCCATTATTGTAACAAAATGGTATGGGACTGACCGAATAGAATTTTCCAAAACTAGATTGAATGGCATGACCCTGTGGAATAGGCTTCATGTTCCCCAGTTCTGAATACTCTTGATTACTGACACTAGCATGCCCAAAGCACATCTTTCCTAAATGAAAATCAGAGGCACAAGTAATTTAGGACAGAGCCTCAAACACCCATATGTAAGGATTGTTGGAAAGACCTCAACATACTGTGTTTATCACATTTTGCACAGTACATTGAACTATGTTTGCTAACGGGTGACCGTTCACATTAAACAGGTCACATACTCTAATTGTCATGGATGTCATGTCACCAATGTCATGAAAGCTGTCATATACTGTAGTATCAAGGAAAGATTTAGTGTGTGTCTGTGTCTGGGTTTCCAGACTTGACAGCTATCCTGTTTTTCAGTTACTTGTTTCCTCAGTGGAACACTGGTAATCAGAAATCAGTATTTTGAAAACTTCTGATTCTTCTTCCTATTTTCTCATTCCTTGCTTTGGCATTTCTTCTTGCAGATGGAAACTGTGGAGTTCAGTGGAAGTTTTCCTGCAGTATAATTAGCCTCTCTATTTAATTTTATAATACAAACTCTGAACCAGAAGCTGGAGATAATGTGCCTGATTCAATTCATATATGTCAATTTCTTTTTAATTGTAATTCCTTTCTCTGGTTCTTCCCACTCTCGCTGCCCAGGCACAGCTGAGACTCGAGTAATTATAAGACTTGCATGCCTACACTGTCAATTACACCTCCTGCTTTAGGATTAAATTCATTTATTATCATTGTTCTGATTATTAGCAATAATAACAGTCACCTCTCCCCAAACCTAGATGAATAGTAGTTTTCACAGTCTTTGCTTCCAAACTTAGCTTGCTGTAATTTTTCACCCAGATGATTCCTTCCTTCTTAAATGGCATGAATAATTCGATTTCCTATGTTGCATTTAAATGCTCTTTTAGATCAGTTAGAAGACAAGGCTTTCTAAGAAGATTCTTCTTGATATGGGAAAATTGTATATTGGAGGAGGATTCAATGAGCTAGTGGATATCAATGGAATCTTCTCTTGGTAACAAGACTACTGCTTTGAAGAAGTGTTTGAGATAGCAAAGGGCACCTGTGAGCTATCTGATCTCTTCCTTAGAGAAGCCCCAGGTACTAGCCCTCAAAGCACACATGGCTTTGACTCCCATGATGACTCCAAAAGGAACTCTTATTTTTCTGCCTTTTTTGTTAGAGACGTCCCCATCACCATTACTAACAGAATAGACACATGGTCCAAACAACTTAAAAATGGTATTGGCCCCTCAGCAACATGCTGACTCTTTCAAATTTCCCTTCCAGACTCAAATCTCAATACACTTTCTGTGTTTAAAACTACATTTGTATTAACATCACCCAGGGAGCCTAAGGAATAAAGATCAGAGAGACAGACTTGGTGGGAAGTCAAAGCTTTTATTTTATTACCTTATACTTTATCTTTTTAGCAAATCAGAAGACAGAATGCAATTTAATTCTGAATGTGTAAGATGGTTGTATTTTAAATTATAAATGTCTCTCAATAATATACTTTTGCAAATAATTCTCCCTGGACTTTCTGGAAGATTATGATGGCTCGTCACCAGGTTTAAGGTGCTCAAGTGACTGTGTTGCCCTTTCTTTTGTTACTTTTTTTTTTTTTCACCAGGGCTCACTTTCTTAATTGTCCCTATCTTGAATCATAGCCTCTTAGACCATTAAACTTTTGCCTATAAAATGAAAGGCTTGTCTCAGAATCCAAAAGAGTAGACTGTGCTTTACAGGCCCATCCTTTCAGCTCACCCATTCAACCAACGTGAGTGGAGAGGGTAAGGTGATTCCTGCCATGGATCAAACCCTCTTCTAGACTCTGAGGTTGCAACAATTGAAATTGTGATTCTAGTTCTAATAGAACATACATTGTAGGAGCACAAGTGGAGACTGCCAATAAATAAACAAGAGAGTATAGTATTCACTGACGAATGCTGTCAAGAAAATAAAGCAGGGAGACATCACAGAGGGTTGTTGGTGGGTGGGTAGCTTCGTTAGGGACAGTCTCTCTAAAGAGGAGACATATAAGCTGAAATATAAATGACTAGGAGACTCAGACATGTAAAATCTGGAGGAAGAATGACATGGGGTTAGTGTGAAGGCCCTTGGTTGAAACCTGTTGGGCGAGTTTGAAAAAGGATAGGTAATGGTGGTCTAGAATGAGGCAAGGTCTGAGAGGTGGACAGGGGCTTAGTGATGAAGAGCCTGTTACACCATGAAAAGGAATTGGGACTTTATTAAAGTTAATTGGCAAACTATTAAGTGTCTTAAATTGTGGAGTGGCATGATATGATTTATGCTTTTTAAAGATCACTCTGGCTGCCATCTTGGAAAAGATTATAAAGGAACAAGAGACACGACCTAAATACCTGTTATGTGACTATTGCAACAATTCAGGTAAGAGATGATAGTGGTTTGAACTAGGATATCAATAAGACCCCCTGCTCTGCAATAACCCAGCTTGATGGCCTTGCACTGCATTGCCCTGAACTGCTAAATCTCTGAAACTTTAAACCCTAATATCTCAATTCTCATACTTAAATCCACTTGCTTTCCTGCTTCAGCATGTTTCTATTAGTTGATAAATTGCCTCTCTTATTGCCCTCAACTTCTTTCTCCCTCTGATTGTATTTATTCTAGATCATTCTAAATGGTTCCTATCCTTTACCCAACTGGAATAGTGCATCCAATCTCACCTTAAAAGACTTTCCTTTCCTTGATCAGCAAACTCCCCATTTCTAATTTGATCATCCTTTCAGCCTCCCAGTTCAGTGCTCTTCTCCACATCTGTATCATAGGGTTTCAAATACTGTTTTTATTTTTCTAAAGAAAATATTCAGCAATCATGAGTTTCTTTGAATTCCTCTATCTCAAAGTCTGCCTAGATCGTTAGGATCAGTGCTCATTTTGGGAGAACCCCATTATCCCCTTGTTTAGAATCTTGTGCACATCATCCCTCTACCTTGGCCTCTTCCCAAGCTTTTTGACATCATTTATTACCTTAATTTTCCAATGGTGTCATTAATATAATTCCTTTGGCCTGTAAATATATCCAGGTTTTTTTATCTTAAAAGAAAAATCCAAATAATGAAAGTTGCCTTTATGAATCTGCTTCCTACCCCTTTCATCAGCTACCTACTGTTTTCATATGAGGACACTGTTTCTACCCCTCATGCTCAAACTCCCTAAGTTGTTTATACTTTCACTGATTTTTCTTTCTAAATAAGTAATACATATGTATTGCAGAGAAAATCACAGTTATATAAATTCCAGCCTCACCTTCCAAGTAGAATCATACTTATAAGGCTTTATAAATTCCCACCTCTGCCTCCTTTTCCTTTCTCATCTACTTATATTTCTCACTTGTACCAAGCATTCTAGTCATACCCTGCTTTAATTTTACAAATGTTGTTCTTTCTACTCAGGAACATGTAATATGCACAAAATCATGTTTATTCATCTGTAAAATGAATATTTTAGTAAATCTAATAATAAATAAATAATAAATGAAGATTTTAATAAAGATACCAACATTTCCAGGGTTATTGAGGAGAAATATGAGTTTATATATTTCAAATAATTAAGCTAGTGCCTAGTTCATAGTAAGCACTCCGTAAATGTTAGCTATTATTATCCTATTGTTCTCTCTCACCCACTCTCTTTGCCTGTAAATGTAATAAGTTCTAAAGACTCAGTTCAGATACTGCCTCTTAGGTGAGTTACCTACCTTCTCTGCCACTTTGTCTCACTCTCCTAACCCAGAGTTGGTGCCTTTTCTCTGGGCCTCTTTAAGTGACTAACTTGTAATGATGAACATCTGTGCATACTTTATATTGGCACCTCTTCATATTTCTCAGACAGGTGGATTGGGGTAAGGAGTTTAAGGACCTTCACCATGTTTTAAACAAGCAGTGATTGGGTTTGCTGTTTAACCCCAGAGCCTCTGGAGAACCCATCTGTGTTGCTATGAGAGTCCATATTGACTCATCAGTTAGATTCCTAGTCCATTTCCAAGTCTTCCTTCCCACTGAGATACTTGAAGCTGATACAAATGAGCCATAAATAAGTTACCTAAAGAGGATTAAGCCCATTATACTCTTCTCAGTATTATTTGAGTATTTCAACCAAGTAGGGAGAAAGAATTCTTCCGAAATGTGTTCTGGTGTTCTGTGTGTGTGTGTGTGTGTGTGTGTGTGTGTGTGTGTATGTCTGTGTGTGTGTGTACATACCATGGGACATTTCTGTCTTAAGACAATCAGAACTATATTAAGATAAATAAGTGGTAAAAGTAAGGAGCATTTCAAGCACGTTTGAAACCCCATTTGGAAAATATGTGTAGACCCAGAAAACTGAAGATTTAAAATATTGAGTGAATTTCACTCTGTATATTTCTAGATCTATGATAGTAGAGGCCATAAAAAAACAGTATTTATCTGTATATGTGTTCTATATCGATGTGATCTATCTCTCTAATTAGTTAGTCAATTATTTTTAAAGAGCTGCAAATAAGCCCTATAAGAATGTCATAAATGCATTCCATTTAGAAACATCTTGCAGATAAATTTTATTTTTATTCTTCCTACATCCTCTAGCAGTCTTAAAAGAACAAAAAAAAATCTCACTACCCAACTAATTCCAGAAGCAGATCATTACTGCCTCGTAGTATGTTAATCATACTTTCCATTCCTTCTCCTTCAACATCATTATGCATTGGGATAGAAAAGGTGGGTGGCGTGTGAGTCTCCTTGGAGAAATGAACAGTCAGAGTAGACAGGTTTCTCAAGAAATATAATGTTATTTTCATGCAGAAATTCCCAGGTAATAAAAAGGGGCTTGAAAATGGTGAAAATACATGATATATAAGCAGAATTATTAATAAGAGCACTCTATCTTTTGCTTCCATAGGATTTTTCAAGATATAGACAAATTGGAGGTAGGCCAGGAAGAAGCAACAGAACTGGATGGGGGTAATTGAAGGAAATACGTATGAAGAAAGATTAAAGGGGCCAAATGTGTAAAATGAGAAGTGAGAAGAAAATGGGCTTTGGAGATAGACATTGAAGATTTTATGACATCTCTGCTAGTTCATTATCATATGACCCTGAGCAAGTCACTTAACCTTGCTAAGATCTGTCTATAAAATGAGTATTAATATCTACTTTATAGGATTGATGTGAAGTTTACATGAGTCAACTTGACATCTCTCAATACCTATTTAACAGCTACTAAGTCCACCCTTCCTCTCCATTGTCACTGCCATTGTGTCATTACCTTAGTAGAGCCATAGATGTTGTCATAGACTCCTGTCCTGCACATCCTCAATAGTCCCCTCAATATGAGCAGGGTAACGTTTTTGCAGAGAATGTCTGAGGAAGCTATCTCCAAGCTTAAAATTTCCAAAGGATCCCACTGCTTTTAGGGTTAAAAAATGATATCCTTAGAATGAGCTACTCATGCTAGCATTTGCCTTCTTTCTATTTCCAATTCCTATTATCCCACTCCTCCAACATAATGCTTTAGTCATGCTGACTTTCTAATGTTTTTTAATGCTTGTATTTTAGTTTTGAGAGAGAGAGGCAGCATGATCAGGGGAGGGTCAGAGAGAGAGGGAGACACAGAATCCAAAGACAAGCTCCAGGCTCTGAGCTAGCTGTGAGCACAGAGCCCAAGTGGGGCTCAAACCCACAAACTGTGAGATCGTGACCTGAGCCGAAGTCAGACGCTTAACTGACTGAGCCACCCAGGCACCCCTGCTGCCTTTCTTATCAGCATGAATTCCCAAATGAATTTTTCTCTTTTATGCTTTAGACATGCTGGTCTCTCTGCAGACAACCTGGTCTCTTACTCTTTCTTTTTTCCCCCCAAAAAAACAGCTCGGATTTGGATCCAGGTGCCTCTTCATGTGTTTCCATAGTAATGGAGCTTATTATTGTCCTCCTATTAATTCTGTATTATAATCTGCCTCTCCTAAGAGACTTTAGGCTTCTTTTGGGAAGATACTTAGATTAGTGCCTTCCTTGGCACACATCCAACATATTTTATTTTAAATAAAAGAATAATGAATAGATCAGTGGAAGGATGGGTGGAGTATAACAAAATACCAAGAATATCAATTTATGTCAATTCTCTTCCTTTGAAGTGTTTAAGTAAGGAATACAATGGTTGTCTCTAATAGCCATGATCTTGAATGAATTTAATTCAAAGTTATTTGTATGTATTTATATCTACACTACCTACCCCTGTCTGCCGTATTGGGAAAATACTGAGATCTAAGGGAAATGGGAGGAGTCTAGGAAGCCTGGGATATATGTCCACACATATCAGAGAGAAATATGTCAGTATAGTTAAGCCTTGAGGTAATAGTTGAAAATATCCTAGGTAGATAGGTAGATGCAGAGAGATATTTATAAATAATTACAGATCCTCATCTTTATAACTAAGTGCTTTGTGAATTCTGGGAGCCTGACTGGAGAGAGTTGGAAATGGGGCTAAGGGGACTGAAATGCAGGTACAGGGAAGAATGGGGCAGAGAAACAAAAACCAAGCCTTTCCTTTTACACTTTCCTTTCCCTACTCTGGTGCTTCCCAGCTGTTTGACCTTAAGACACATGGCCAGCCCCCTTGTCTAGAGTTTGCCCTAATTGTTGGGTGCATTGTAGCATTTCAGATGATCGATTGCTCATGCCAAGAGCAGAATGTTAAGATTCATGAAATTCGAATCCATGCCATTAATAACCTGAGAAAGGTTCTCATTCGTCCTTCCCTTTTGTTCTGCCTGTTGCCAAGTCTCCATCCTCACTCCTTTGTGTATGTGTGTGCAAGGGAGACAAATGAACTTCAGATGCAGCAATGAATTGCCACCAAAAAGTACACCCCAGGGTCTTCTGTGTCCCTTTGCAGCTGTGTGATAAATTGCCATCTTTAGAATTAATTGTTACCTTCTCAGTAAGTGTTCATACTCATTTTTGTCTCTTTACTGGTTCACCCATGATCCTCTAAGAAGAACCAGACTTTCTTTCCCCACCTCTCAGGAGTTGCTATGAGGCAAGAACACTAGTTAATGGAGCCGACAGGGAAGAGTGGTGCCTCCATGTTAGTCTTCAGCACATGAATGTAGTGTAGACCTAGGCTATGTCATCTCAAATGCCTTTTAATAGAATAACTCATTTCTCTTTACTTTTGGCTCTGAGTTCAAATGTCTATGACCTTTTACTCCAAAATAGACCTCTCAGGCTCAGGGAAGGAGGAATATTCTTTCAGGAAAACACTTGCCTTTGTCAGATTGCTGCTATCTTCAAGAGCTGAAAGAAGAGCCATTTCTCCAGCACCTCTTTACAAACATTACTAAGACTTGTCAGGTTTACACAGGAAGCATTAACACACAAAAGTGGCTCAATCCTTACCCTATCCTCAGAGATAAGTTGCCTAAAACAGTCTACATAAAGATGGCCCTTGATAGACCCATGGGTGAGAATGAGCTTGAGCTGTGTTTGTGCTATACTTTTATTGACATCCTATATCTCTAAGCTGCAAAGATCCATATAGGTTATAACATACTCTTTGTAACTGGTACCTCTGTTATGGCTATAAATGTAATATGTTCAGTAGTTCTCAGTCAGGGATGGTTTTCACTACCCCAGCCCCACAAGGGAACTTTTGGCAATGTCTGGAAGCATTTTTGGTTGTTGCAGTTGGGGTAGGAAGAGCATGTGGATGTGCTACTTGTATCTAGTTAGTAGCTAGCACAGATACTCCTACACGTCCTATACTGTACATTAATAATAAGTAAATCTATATAGCCTGCCTAATACGTTATGGGAGATCATCAAAAAGTATAAATTATGACTTATATTCTCAAAGCATTAGGGATAAAAACAATCTGTTTATTTTTGAGTTCTGACTATTTGCAAAGCTGTATGATAACTATAAAACAATGGCATGGCCATGCCCTTGAGGGACTCAGAGTCTACTGGAGGAATGTCAAATCTAGTAGGGAACTAATGCAGATGTACGAACACTCAGTGACATCTAACAGGCCTAAATTCAGTAATGAATTTGATGATGTGATGAAGCCTGAAAATTTTAAGAAGACTTAATAGAGATGGGAATTTGACCAGGGTCTTAAGATAACTAAATAAGGAAACAGGTAGGATTGGCCATGATAATGTGTGCATGGGAGGGGTAAGAGGGCAGAAAGTTGGGATGAGGAAGGGAAGCCCACTTGCCTGCACTCATTGTTAAACCTTCAAGCATTGCCTGACAAGTGCCAGTTGCTGATGCTGCAGAAATATTGGGGATATCGAAGAGTAAATGTCTATATAGTTTTCAAGTCTTTTCAGGACTGTTCCTTAGAACAACCGTTTAGGTCTTGAAAAATGGGTAGACATAAGATGTAGGCCAAGAAATTTAGAATCCCTAAAAGACTTACACAGACACATGTCTGAGAATTTCCCTCCCACAAAACAAGGCAAAAATGACAAGCTTGGAAGACGGTCAATCTTTGGCACTCCTTTAGTTTCAAAATAGCAGAAGGGAGATTTTAGACACACAGATCTTAACATGAGTTTCTTAAGGAAACCTGCAATCAGTGTGTGACTTCCTTCCTTCTTAGGTATATCCCTGACTATTCTTCTGACAGCCGCTCCTATTGGCTGTCAAATGGAAGTGTGGCTTTACAGAAGGACTATAGGATTGGAGGGGGAGACTTGAATTCCATTTCTTCTTCTCCACTAACTAGCTGAGTGATATTGCTCCAAATTGCCAGTGTAGAGATCGGGCTGGGCTAGGTCACATTTAGCTCTAACTTTATATATCTATTCCCTCATTTACTTTCCTGTTCCAGTCAAAGGGGTTCCAGTCAAAGAAAATACATATCTGAGGCACATTTTGTGGCCTTTCAGTGAAATGTTGAAATGAGCAATGTCAGCAGCCTTATGTTCTCACTAAGGGTCCAATATACCTTATGAATAAACACCAGTTTCTGTTACTGGATCTCATTCACAGCATATTTATAAAGTCAGAACTCTACAGTGTTTTTCTTTTTTTTACAGAGATTCTAGAAGAGGAAAAATGACAGTACAGTTGTTGGCTAACATCTGGGTGTACCTTTTGCACATGGGTATAGCCCCAAGGAGAATTGTTCCAAGGCAAGAAGCTAATCTGATTCATACCTTTACCTAGAGGCACTTAAAGAAACTGTCAGAAGTTTCCCACAGTGACAAATTTGTGTCCCAGGGAGCTTGCAGAAGTGGAGTGAGCGCAGACACATTTGGGGGGAAATTTCTACTATCTTTTCAAGGGAAAGACTCCTGCAAAATTTTTGTCAGTCTCTTTTTTACAGCCTCCACTTACGGATGGAGGCTGGACTTTCTATTTCTCTATTTCTCTAATTAGTCTATTTAAAAAGAAAAATTTGGGGAATCTGAGCAATCAGCTGAGTATCTGATTCTTGATTTGTCTCACGTCATGATCCCAGGGTAGTGGGATCAAGCCCTGCATGGGCCCCACACTGAGTGTGGAGCTTGCTTGAGATTCTTACTCTTTCCCTATGCCCCTTTCTGCTGATTGTGTTCTCTCTCTCTTTCTCTCTCACTCTCTCTCTAATTAAAAAAAATTAATGGATAGTCAGTCATGTGACTTAGAGACCTAGCTTTAAGGCCTTACCAAGGGTTTGCTTTAAAATGTCTCTCTCTGAGTTTCAGAACCTGAGTGATAACTACCTTGGAAGTATTAGTATAGTTTTCTCTATCAGAAAATCAGCATGTTCTGTCTGCATAAGATTTGATTATAGAACTGCTTCCACATAACTTCATTCCATTATGATAATTCAACTAGAAACAAATAATTGTAAATGCTCTTCTTGCAACTCCTGTACATTGACCACAACAAGTTAATTAAACAAAAAGACTGATATGTTCAAACTGAAGTGCATAGAGTTGCTCCTTTAATTGACTTATACAACTTAGTTGCTCAGTGCTAAGGGTTCTGTAATTACTTAATCTGAATTATCTACTGTGTATAACAATCACTTCCCTGAACAGACTGTTCACTAGTCACCACGCATGAAGCTGACAGCTTTCCCCATACCATTCTATTACTTCCTCACTTTACAAGTTGAGGAAAGCAAAGTGCAAGTCAAATGACATATTTGAAGTCTTAGAGAATAAATGTCTTTTGTTTAATCCCTTGCTGAAAATCTCTTTAGGCTTTGGATTACAAAAAAAAATTAAATATAGTCATTGTTCTCTGACGATTCAGGTTCATGCAGGAAGGCAGCTTCATCATTGTGATTTTCAAGTAATCAGGCATGAGGTGGATGACAAGGGGAAAGAGACCAATGTCCACTTCTGACATAAGAAGTCATGCAAATGGCAGGACTACCCTGTGTCTCCATTTGCAGTGTTGCTAGGGAAATTAAAAATAATTTACATAAAGTGCCTAGCATAGTGTGTAGCAAACTGTAGGTGTTCAATAAATGTTGCTGGTTTTATTTTTGGTACTGATATTACCTAGCCATATAAACACATAGTACTGAAGAAGATTACATTGCACTGATACTATAGCATTCTTAGTTATTTGTTGCATTAAATATATTTCTGATAAACTTAGCATTGGCTGCCTTCTACTTTCAGAATAATAAAAATAAGTAAATATTTAGTCTTTGTCCCTTGTTCCTGGCACAGAGGTACTAAAAACCACTGGAATTTCCTGAGTGAAGAGTATCATTGTTATTCATAGCAAGCCTCTTTCCGTACATTTAAATTTAAGCCCAAGCAGGAGTTTTGAAGGGTATCCTAGATAACCTCAGGATGGGGCTGATCTCTGAAAGACCTGGTGATTAGAGGGTGGGAATTTTGAGTTCCAACCATGAACTTCAGGGAAGGAAGGAGGTGGGGGGGTGGGCGTGGTAGTGGGACTGGAGATGGAACTCTCTAAAAACCCAGAAACACTGAGATGCAGAGAGCTGCCAAATTGGTGAACATACCCATGTGCCAGGAGGGTGATGTACCCCCACTCCAGGGGGACACAACTTTTGCACTTAGAGGACACTTCTGGACCTTGTCCTATATACCTCTTCATCTAGCTGTGTCCTTTATAGTAACCTGGTAGATGATAAGTGTCTTTCTGAGTTTTCTGAGCCATTTGAGAAAATTATGAAACCTTAAGGAGGTTGTGGAAACTCTGTAGCCATGGGAAATGTGGGAACATAGTACTTGGGCCTGGCAGCTAAAGTTAGGACAGTCTTGTGGGTCATAGCTCTTAAGCCTGTGAGCTCCAATGCTAACTCCAGGAGTTAGTGTCAGAACTGAATTGCATTGTAAGAAACTCAGATAGATGGTGTCAGAGGAATTGGAGAATTGGTTGCTAGTGTTGAAAAATGTCCCAGACTACTAAAATATGAGTGAGTCCACAATAACAATACGGTCTATTTATTTAAACCATCAGTTGGTTGACTTCTGGTTAATTGCAATTTTATGCAACTGATGGTTATGGGCAGCTAATATTAGAGGGACCCTGAGCATTGTACACAAAGAAAATCCTTGCTTGCTACACAAGCTATGGACACAGGAGGTGTTATTTTCTGAAGAAATGTTGCCTCTCTGGAGACCTATCCAGTGGTGTGTTGCCACTTGGGGTCACTTCAACTTTTCATTAAAAAACAAGGGACAGTAACTGCAACCACAGGGCCGGAGGAGAGCTTGCCTGTCACCAGTCCCCGAATTACACAAATGCAGAGGAGCACAGCCCCAACAACTTTGTTTCAGGTTGCAGCCTCATGCATACCTGCAGGTGACTCGATGTAAGGAAAACCTTGGGTGGCCTAACCTTTGAGGCCAAGAAATTGCATTGGCTGATGTCTCATTTCTCTTGCCTTTGGCTTTACTTCATTGGCTATGAATGACCCCTAGTTTCTCATAGTTGTTTTATGGCAATAAAAAATAACTCCCACTGTGCAAATATTATACATCTTATTGTTGGCCTAAAGGGAAACTGCTACAAGAAAAATCCTGGATTTTATTATTTTTTAATCCAGATCTTAAAGGAAAGACCAGGTTAGGAACAGCACTTAAATCAGCCCTATATCAGAAAGTAGGATCCCTCTGACAGGCCGCTGGGTGGGGAAGGCAAGGAAATTCACATGTGTGCATATCAGATACTGAATTCCATGGGGCTGCCCTTTGCAAGAGAAATGGACCATTGCCTCTTCAAACCATTGGCCTCAACTGAGAGGAATCTTCTCCCTGAAGTGAGGTGGGAGTGTTTCTTTGAAGCTTTACACAACTGAGCTTCTACTTTAGGGTAAAACAGTTTGGAGCTAAAATAGTCCTGCAGAATGTTAACTGAATAGATGTTTCTACTACACCTTTAATTTAGTAGAAAATTTAAAGCAAAAAAAAAATCACTGCATAGAATTGCATGTTTAAAATTTAGACCAGTTAGTTGAAGGCCTATAAGAGCTGCCAGGTCCTTCTTCAGACCTGGGGGAAGCCTGCCATGAGCACGGTGGAAAGTGGCTCCAGCATTTTCAGCCTGGGGCCAGGCTGGAACTGGGGTTTGACAGAGCCCGTCCTGCTCACATCTGCCCACATCTCTCTCCTGCCAGGAAGCAGCTTCCCTTCCTCCCCAATTGCTTTCTCTTAGGAGGAGAAGGTCACTGGTGCCCACCGTTTCCAGGGCAGCCCTTTGCACGAGCAGTGGGTGCCTTTGAAAGGCAGACTGTAACAGGAAGACTTTGAAAGCGAGAAGCAGCGTTTTCATCTTTGCAGGCCCCAGCCAGAACACTGGTTCCTGTGCGGTACAAGCAGTTTCAAAGTTATCTCCCATGCGGATATGAATGTGATAACATGGAGCAGAGAGGTGCCATAATGATTTCCTTTCAAATGGCTGCCTCTCCATTTATCTTTGCACACCGTCAAAGACTGATATGGTCGGGAGTTAGCAGTGGCACGGAATAATTAATCTCGCACTGGGGAAGTAAGACTCATTTGTCTCCTGAGAAATTAGCACTGCATTGACAGGAAAAGTAGATGATACAATGAGAAAGGAGAAGGGGTGTGGTATTTTTAACTCCTGGTGACAAATTGTCAAGTTTTGATTGAACACTTACTGGGTGCCAAGTGCTAGAGATACTGGTGATTCCTGCACTAGAATAGTTCATAATCTCTAGGGGGTCATATATTATTTTTTAAATGCTTGTCACTTTTACAAAGTGCCCAAGGATACTATGGTGATACTTGTACCATCACCTAAAGAAGAGCTAAATTTCACTGAGTGTGCTAGTTACTGGAAAGGCTTAACCTCTGTAACAGAGAACCACCGCCTCCACCACCACCAATGCCAAGTGGCTTAATAAAGTAGAGATTCATAGGTTGGGGGGGACTAACAGACTGTTCTGCCACTCCTAACATGTGGCTCCATCTCTGGATGCAAGCATTCCTATTTTCCAGCCAGTGGGGAGAGGAAGAGGGAAAGAACATGCCTTAACATGTTTAAGGGTAAGATCCTGAAACAGCACTCATCGCTTTCTTCTATCGCGTAAGGCTACACTTGTCTGCAAAACAAGAGAGTCAAGAAAATAGTCACTAGCTGGAAAGCCATGTATCTTGCTTAAAACTTGTTGGGGTATCTGCTTCAAGACAGCCACGGAACTTAGGTATTTGGGACAATAAATAGTCTCTGCCACAGAGATATTAGGTAAATTCCTTTTTACTTCTCTACATTTCTAGCAACTCACCTCTTAAATGAGAGAATTCAAGGAGGTGACCTCTGCAATCCGTCTGCCTCATTTTTAAAGTCAAGATAACAGAGGAAGGTTTCTTCTCCAGGGCCTGTCATGCAGGAGGCACAGTGAAGGACTCTGGGCTGGGACTTTTGTTTTGAGCCGATTTCTTTTATTTGGAAATATCAGGTGCTGATCTTACACCGGATTCAAATGAGAACAGGCCATGGTTCCAAGAAGCAGCTCATGGAAAGAATCAAGCCTGTAATCCTCTTTCTTTGAGGTTGTAAATGCACTAACTGGGCCGAGCAAAATAATGGTATGATCCGTGGGAGACAGAGGCAAGATATTCAACTTAGACAGTGGTGGATAGCCAGGGAAGCCTTCTGTGGTTGAGAAATCAACAAAGACTGTTTCCTCAGAACAAAGAGAGATGCTTACCTGGGGAATAAAGCATAGGACCAAAGGAAGCATGTTTATGGGCTCAATGGCCAAGGCAAGCAGCCAGATTACATACACGACCATGGAATCTATTGGTGAGTGGCTTCTCCTACTTGAGGAGATAGTATTTTCTATACTACCCAGGAAATGAAGGCCTCAGCATAACAGATTATATCTTTGGAACATTGGTGAACCAAACCAGGTTGCAGACAATCTCTTTAGCTCTTGAGGTGGTTGAGTGGGGCCTGAGGTCACCCAAGTCCTGGGCAAATTCTCTCAACCATGTAAGCCTCCTGAACTCCCTCGTTTCCTACATGTACTATGATTTGGAAAAGATTGCAAAGCATGATACAGGCTACCAGTGAGGGAGTTCCAGCCTAGACACTTGGGACGTAGCTCAGCTGGTCACGCTGGTGATTTAAGTAAATCATCTCATGGAGACACACTGACAAATCAGAGCTGGCATTTGGATTTCCTCTATAAGGTGAATTGTCGAAAGAGGTTTATTATAATGATTAAGATTTATGCAGCGAGCACATTTTTTCCCCCTGTGTCCTGTTACTCTCCTGGTATTTTATGCCCAAAAAACGAGTTTCAGATATTAACTATTTAATTCCAAAAACTGTGCTCCTAAATGAGTTATTTATAAGTCACAATTTAGTAAGTGGAAACATTTTTTAAGGTGCCAGATTTTAAAAATTAATTTAAAGGAAACATACTGCAACTTCTTTAATAAAGTGAACAATCATCCCCCCCCCCCCCAAAACCTTACTATTGGCTTTGACACAGTCAGTGAATCAACTCTTTGGCTTTAGACAGAAGTCTTCCCTCTCTGTAAAGGAAAGTGGGTTTTCCCACTGTAAAATGATCCTCAGTAGGGATGGGACATTAGCAAAGTGATCCGACCATCTACTCTATCCTGATTTGATGTTCCACAACTCCAAATACATTGAATGAAAATCTCCCACTACAGAGTGTGGTTTCTGTGGTCAGAGTAGAGAAAAACGGTGTTGTGTTCTGAGCTCTTGACTCGACTGCCCAGGGCAGATCGAATGACCAGAGCAAGTGTTGGCCACTTGTTCTGCTTCCGGCTGGCTTGCTTCTCCGAAATTTCCCCAATTACAACAGGGCCAAAGTAGCTATTAGCTATGACAGAGACACCTCATGAATTGTTAAACAGAGCTCAAGTTTAAAGAATTGCCTTTTTTTCCTGAGTGGTGATTTTACTTGGGTTTCAGTCATTTCTTCTGTGTTTTTATTTTTAAAAGATTTTACAAAAGCATCATGAGAAATGCTAAATAATAAAGTATTCTTTAAGCCATACATCTTGCCTAGAAGTGATCATTGTATTTTCTGATTTTACATTCATTTCTTTCAGATAATGTGTTCTTACTCATTTTTTTAAAAAAAATATCATAAGTTGAAAGCTAACCATTTATATACAAAACTCTTAACTGAGAAAATGAAAGTGAACTCATTAAATATTTCTACACAATGAGTTTCTTGGCTCTTCAAATGACCCATTTTTCCTTTCCTTTTTCTTATTACAATTTTCCTTCTTTGTATCTCTGATTTTCCTTTTTGTTAAATTGTAATTACCTGGATTATCCTCTGTATTCTTCTATTTATTGTAGCCCCCATTCTAATGTATCTGCTTTTGTGGCTCTTCTATAGTATTTGAAATATAATTAATTAATTGACTCTAATTGAATTTAAGCTCTTTATCAATTAATATAATTTGAATATATACCTACCCTTTTATTCTTAATTGAATATAACTGCCTATTTTCCTCTCCCTCATGTCCCCTAATAAGCTCCACCCATAGGCATAAAAAGAGAAGTGAAATGAATTGGTCATATTTTTGTGCCTGTTCTTGCCCTTTTGACTCCATTTCTACCTCTAGCACATAGTCTTTTGGCAAACTGTGTTTTTTTTTTTGTGAGCCCATGGTATACATTGTTCAGTACTTACTCTTAGACTCTCCATTTTTATCACTAGGGTTCTTTCCTGGACACCATGTCCTTGAGATGCCCTTACATCTGATAAGGTAACTCAGGCTAAGGTCATTACAATCTATAAGGTCTTAATGTTTATCCTAAATTCAATCTAGTAACTTCATTGTTTTAATTGAAAATTGTAAGTCCTGTGTATCTGGATAAGGAGGGGTCTGAGCATAGGGAGTGCAAGAAGGGATAGTTCTTTGAAGTCCTACCTGGTGGCCTTAAATCGTGCCACATCGGCTTGCATCTCCTCTGCTTATACGTAAGGCCGGCCGTATCTGTGAGGCAAGAGGAAATTTAATTTGCAGCCTACTTTATTAAAGGATAAATTAAGGTACCAAGTGGGAATTGAAATCATCTAAGGTAATGGAACATTGGAACTTGCCTAGATTTAAAACTGGGTCTTTTGTGAGTTTCATTCATAATGACACCATAATAGTAGCTACATGTGTTAAGCCCTTATGAGCCAGGGACTGTTTAACATACTTTTACATTTATTAACTCACCTAATTCCCATAACGCTCTTATGAATAAGGTTCTCTTGTCTCCATTTTATGTATGAAGAAACTGAGGGGATAAAAAAGCCTTCAGAGCTTCTCTCAGGTCATATAGCTGATAGGCTTTAGAGATGGGATTTGAACCTATATACTGTTAATCATTATTTATACTTTATTACTGTGGTTTGATGAAAAAGATAAAAACAGCAGTGACTCTTTCAGGCTCAAAAGGAACTGCTCCAACCCATATTTTGGTATTATTATTATTATTAACACCAGGCAGATCAGCTGTTAAATAAATGTTATATATAAGGGTCTTGCCCTTAGATAAAATAAAATCTTTCTCATGAATCTACCACTGTGACCAAACTTCAAAATATGCAGTGGATGAATAATTAAATCCAGATGTCTCTTCCAGCAGCAGCAGCAGCAAACACTGGAGGTGGGGGTGAAGGAAGATAGGAGTAATAGACTCGGCATTCACAAAACCCATGATAATTAATTTTAAAATAAAAGTGCATTTCAAATGTCAGCCCTCCGCTAATCCTAAGAATTGCAAATAAAAAATAAAATCCACCTGCCATTTAACAGCCAGCAATATAAAAACCTTACTGTGTCAAGTGTCATATGCATATCGGAATTCACAATTTCGTTTTCTTAAGGAGAAATAATTTAGTTATCATTAAACTCTTTGGGAAATTGGTTTTAATAATGTTCTTTGGTTATCAGCGGTATCATGTTTCCTTCAGGCAAAGAAAGAGTGTGCAGCTAAAACTTTCACTGTATGTGATAATGAAGTTGGTCCATTTCGGTGCAGGATTGCAATAATTCTTTATCACTCAACATGAGCAGAGGTGTGAAAACAGGCCGTTTCTCAAACTGTAGGAAATTGCTGAATTCACAGATTTCTATCTCAACACAATGAACTGGCTATATATTGTATGAGGCTCAAATTTGGTTTGTTGGTTTTTTATGACTATGATTTTTTTTAATGGAGTAATAGTTGGGGGCATAAAAACCTGTAAGAGAAAGGCTTGTACCTCGTGGTTGTTTTCCAGTTACAATAGGTGAGGGGCACCTGGGTGGCTCAGTCAGGTAAGCATCCTACTTCAGCTCAGGTCATGATTTCACAGTTCATGGATTCAAGCCCCGCATCAGGCTCTGTGCTGACAGCTAGCTCAGAGCCTGGAGCCTGTCTTCAGATTCTGTGTCTCCCTCTCTCTCTGACCCTCCCCTGCTCATGCTGTCTCTCTCTTTCAACATAAGTAAAATATGTAAGAAAACATTTTTAAATAAATAAACAACAGGTGAGAGGGTAAAAAAAAGTAATTTTATCTGTCTAGTTGTCCCTATTTCCCTGTGTGACATATTCCTTCCAGTAGAGGAATCAAGGCCATTCCATTGCCTTACTTGCTCAGAGAGTATGCCAGGAGCTGGTCCCTACTGTGATACAATTAATTAAAACTATAAACATCATGCTAGCTAGCTTCAATATAGTCCTGCCACCACAACATTTTCTGGATCATTTCTTTAATATGCATTGACTCACAGTCACTGAAGGCACCAAATCTTTTTTTTTTTTTTTTTTAACATTTACTTTTGAGAGAGAGACACAGAGCATGAGCAAGGGATGGTCAGAGAGAGAGGGAGACACAGAATTAGAAGCAGGCTCCAGGCTCTGGTCAGCAGAGAGCCTGATGAGGGGCTCAAACCCACGAACCATGAGATCATGACCTGAGCCAAAGTCAGCTGCTTACCCAACTGAGCCACCCAGGCGCCCCACCAAATCTTTTATCAAATATCTCTCATTAGGGATGGTAAAAATTTATTTGGAGCAGTTCCTGATCTGTACCTTCCCCTACCTTGTGCATTTCTGAGCAGACTTGTTTCTCCTTTGATTTCTTTGCCAACCCAGCCACCACTCCAATATTCCCTTATATTTTATAAACTCTCTCTTTTCTGCTGTTGGTAAAAAAGGGGATCCAATTCCGTATATACTCTGGAATTCTGTTTCAAAGTGCTGGCTTTTAATTTAGGGACCAAGGCAGGATGTAGGGTGTGTCAATTTGGGAATGCTGAATGACTGAAATGTCATGACATTTACAATCCAGATGTCATGGCAAGCTGGGAGACAAGGCAGCTTGGTGGATAATTAGATGGCAGATGTCCAAGTAGTCTCACACGACAGACATTAATTTTTGTATATCTGAGACTCGGGACCCCAGCCCTGAATGAGAAATGAGAAATCACTTCATCCATACCATTAAAAAAAAATTAAGTCTCATAGTTTTATACCTTTTAAAAGTGTATTCATTGGAAATAGTTAATAATAGTTAATAATACTGTATTATACCTAAGAAAACATAAACACTCAGAATTCCTAGTTTTGGTATATCTCTATGAAAGTAAATATATTGATAATCATTATTTTTTTTTACTTTTTTCAAAATTTAAACTCTTACATTTTACAAATGAGGAAACTGAGGCCCAGGGGAGTTAAGTGATTTCTAAGACTGATTTCTAATTGGTGGTAGAAATGAGACCAGAATCCCTGATTCTCATGTAAGCATTCTTTCCAGAAATACCTTATTCTCTATTATTGTTTTCTAAAAAACAAATTTCCCCCAGCTTTATTGAGCTATAACTGACATAAAACATTGTGTAAATTTAAGGTGTACAACATGTTGATTTCATATATAATACTACAAAGTTATTAGTGCTAGAATTAGCTATAACACATCCATCAGGCCACATAATTACCATTTCTTTTTTTGTGGTAAGAACATTTAATATCTACTCTCTGAACAACTTTCAAGTATATAATACAGTATTATTAACTATAATCACCAGGCTGTACATTAGATCCCCAGAACTTATTCATCTTATAACTGGAAATTTGCATTCTTTGATCATTTCCCCATTTCTCCTGCCCCCCATTCTTGAATTCAGTTATAAGTGGAAGGAAGCCCACTCTTTAATTCCCTTCTGAGTAAATGCTTGAACCAGATCCCCAGTGGCTCCTTGAGAAAGCTGGCTACAAAGTTTTAAAGCCTTGGTTGAAAGCCTGATTAAACCTACATAATACCAAAGCAATAGTCTAAAGTGTGGAAAAATTCTAGTTGGTGGGATTCATTTTATTTAAGTTAAAGAGTACTTGGGAGAAAATGTAACAGATTCACTGCCTAGCTGTTCTTGAGTCCAATTCATTCAACCCTCTATTCCTGATATACCATCTTGTAACTCTAGAATTTTAAGTTTTATTGGACGTCCCTAGCATTTTTCATATATTTAATGCTTCATATCCAAGACCCTGTGGTTTAAAGGCAAAAGCCAAATCTGTTACCACTTTTGTGGTTTTATATACAAATTTGGAAAAAGAAGCACATTATTTTATATGGCAAATACATCATTTGTCAATTAATACACAAGAATAATTTCCTTGTTCAATAGCTATAGGAGAACTAGCTATATTTATAATATCTGAGAAGGAAGTTCCAGTTGAAGAGAAGCATCACTTGAAAATCAAACTTTAAAACCTAAGAATTCCTGGGCTTGAGATTGACTTAGGCTCACTGTTGGTGGAAAAGAACATTTTAGTTAAATCTGTTCACCTGTCTTGTGAGTTATGGAATCAGGAAAAAAAGGAGGGGTTCCATACTACCCGGAGGTATTTTGTGTACACAAGACTCAAAAGCAACTGAACTTGCAAACTTCAGACTTTCACAGAGCTATTGTCCTCTGAGGAATAGTTGGATATAAGTCAGAAGAAGCTGATAGGAAAAGAACAAGGTTATAAAGTGTCTGAACACTTCATGTGAGGATTCTGAAGAACTTCTGTAGTGCTGAAGTTGCATTCTTTACTCTGATTAAAGAGGGTGTTTGAGGGGGAAGTCTTCCCATTAGTCACATTGTATCTGGTTTCTACTACTATATTTTTCTCAGTTCCCTGTCCTATTATCCTGTAGTCTTTTCTGAGGGCCTGATGAGTCTCATCAATGGATTCAGTCTTACTTTTGGCATGGGCCCATCTTATTCTGGGGCAGGAGGATTTGGGCTCAGTCTTGATGCTGGTTCTTCTTGGACTTCTGGAAGTCAATACTTCAGTCACTTACTTTTCTTGAAGAGAACATCTCTGTTTTTCGTACCCTTACCAGGATGCCAGTTTCTGGAGTCCTACCTTATTCCATTGATTGGGGACATTCATGAATACTCTCTTCAACTAGCTGAGTCCAGCTTAGCATGATCTTGTATTTCCTAGTAGCCAATTTAAAAAATGAAAACCAAACAAATTAAATTAATTTTAAGAATATAATAAGGTATCTTTTATTATATCTTCTGAACTAAGATGCCATCAATACAATTTCCATGAGTACTTAGGAGGGTGAGTATCACAACCTAACCTGGATGAATTGTCAGAATGTATATTTTGCAATATTTATTTATTTATTATAGAGAGAAAGATCATGTGCATGCATAAGCAAGTAGAGGAAAGGGCAGAGAGAGAGGGAGAGAGAATCCCAAGCAGGCTTCACACTGTCAGCACAGAACCCAACACAGCGGTCAGTCTTATGAACCTCAAGATCATGAACTGTGCCAAAACCAAGAGTCAGATGCTTAACTCACTGAGCTACTCTGATACACCTTGAAATATTTGTTTAGAATATTTCTTGATTTTCTTAGTTGGGTTGAATATCTGTTAAAAAATTGTATTTAACTTGACGAAATGTACAAGGAGATTTACAATGCTCAAACTACAAAAATAATGAGAGCTTCGTCTGCTGAATGCTTAGGTCTATTAATAACATGTATGAAGATGTATGTGTAGATGCATTTGAATTGGGATTATAAAATAACAGGCTGACTCCACAGGTGAAAGAAGAGATGTAGCTTCTTAATAAACTTGAAATGACTAACATATCCCTCCAAAATGAATCATTAGCTGTGTCCACATGATTCAAAAACTAGCAGATTAAAAAGTAAAAAGCTTCACTTAATCCTCTCAGCTATTTGTTGTACATCAAGCATCCAGATGTGGAAGACACCCAAGCTGCAATTTAGAAGTTTTACACTTGCATATATTATTACTTTGCCTGGAGTACTTTTTCAATTTACTCCTTAAAAATGTAGTAACATCTTCCCAGATTCCTAAAGGTCTCTCTTATTGGCCCATGATCTTTTTATTTTGTGGTTTGGGTGTAGAGAAATGTCTCTCTAATGTTTTTTTAATTACTCAGCATTTACCCACCAATAACTCTGATTATGTCTAACAAGTGCCACCTAATATTAATATTATTCTAAAGTTATTGCAACTAAATGATGGAAGATTTGAGATACCTAATAAAATTAAAAGTTGAGTTATCTACTATCAGATTTTCTATGCCACTGACCCCTCTTTTTAGTAAAGTGATTAAAAACATTGACTGCAGTAGTATTTTATTGATATCAGCAACTATTATGTCACTGTACATATCTTTATCTCTGCCACATATATTATGTCTCAGCATGGAGTTTATATCATGCATTTCATTTTAACAATTTTCTAATTGCTGTCACATTTTGTCAGGTTGCATATTTTGTGGCCTATACCACTGATTTCATCTTAATGTCACCAGTGAGAATTGATGATCCTAGGTTTGGCATAATATGAATTAAATCCGTATGTCACATCCTTATGAAAATATCCTAATACTTAAATGCGAGTTGAGTTTACTTATAAAAATGGTGGACTTCATATGGAATCCATCATGCAGTAACAGTGTTTTAAAAACTAGGATGAATGGGTTTATACCAACGTTGAATATAAAAGGCCAGGTCTTTTTCAGATGAAAACTCATATCTAGGGATGCCTGTGTGGCTCAGTCCATTAAGTGTCTTACTCTTGATTTTAGCTCAGGTCATGATCTCATGGTTTGTGAGTTCATAGAGCTCTTTGCTGACGGTGCAGGGGCTCTCTCTCTCTCTCTCTCTTTCTCTCTCTCTCTCTCTCTCTCTCTCTCTCTCTATATATATATATATATATATATATATATATATACACATATGTATATATATATATTTCTCTCTTTCTCTGAAAATAGAAAATCATTAAAAAATTCATATCTAAGCTAGCAACTTGACATTGAGAATCCCACAAGGAAGAATAGCTGGACACGTTACCCCCAGATGTCTTGAGAAGGTGCATTAGCCCACCTGTATATAATAGGCTGGAAAATGTCCCCCAAAGATACCAGGTCTGAATTCATGCAACCTGTAATTTTTGCCTTATGTGGAAAATGGACTTTGCACTTGTGACTAAGTTTTGGATTGTGAGATGAGAGAATCATAAATTACGTGGATAGGCCCTAAATATCATTGCAAGTAAATGAAGGAGACAGAAGCGGAGGGGATTCTCTGCATGCACAGAGGAGAAGGTGGTGTGAAGACTGAGGCTAATATTAGAACGATGCAGCCACAAGTCACAGAATGCTGGTATCCAATAGCAGCTGGGACAGTCAAGAAACCATGTCTCCCTCAGGGCCTCCAGAGAGAGTGCAGCTCTGCTGACACCCTTACTTCAGCTAAATGATAGTGATTTGGGACTTCTGGACTCCAGAACTATGAGAGAAAATTTTGGTCTTAAGCCACCCAGTTGGTGTTGTTACAGGAACCATAGGACACTAATACATCAGACACTTTAAATGATAACAGAGCCTGGGTGGCTCAGTCAGTTAAGCCCCAGACTTCAGCTCAGGTCATGATCTCATAGTTCATGGGTTTGAGCCCTGCGCTGGGATCTGTGCTGACCGTTCAGAACCTGGAGCCTGCTTCAAATTCTGTGTGTCTTTCTCTCACTGCCCCTCTCTGCTCACACTCTGTCTCTCTCTTAAAAATAAACATTAAAAAATTGTTTTAAAAGGGACACCTGGGTGACTCAGTCAGTTAAGTATCTGACTTTGGCTCAGGTCATGATCTTGTGGTTTGTGCGTTCTAGCTGCATGTCATGCTCTGTGCTGTCCACTCGAAGCCTGGAGCCCACTTCAGATTCTGTGTCTCTGCCTCTGTCCTTTCCCTGCTCATTCTCTGTCTCTGTCTCTCTCTCAAAAATAAAAACATTAAAAAAATTTTTAAATAAATAAATGATAACAACAGCAGTAATTACCCAGAAAAGACAAAACCTATAAAGTGTGAGTGGATGTACTTTTAGAAAGTTCTATTATTCTAACATACAACGTAAATAGAAACAGTTATTAGTATAAAAAAATTGAAATAAGTTTCCTGATCTCCTGTTCTAAGTACCCTGATCATCTTAAGCTGTTCTTATTTAGAAATTCTGAAGCCATCACTGCCTGCCTATGGGTTGGGTTGGAATGAAGGCACACTTGTGTTTTAAGGATCTATTCTATGACCATGAAACAGAATGGAAGAATTCCAAGTCATAGCCTGGAGCCAACAATAGCTGATAAAGTTAAGAAAACAATTGGATAAGGTCCATAGTTAAATGTGGGAGAGTTATTGAGAATTCTGCCCTCAAATGGGAAGAGGGATGCCAGGCTTTCTTGCCTGTTGTGTTCAGCATATGCTACAATGGCAGCGCTAGCTACTAGAAAGGGCATCGTCATGGGGCAACCCCAACTTGACGTATCATATATCGTTTACCATCATTCCCCAAATAAAACTTGTTTCAAAGGATTCCAACTTTGATGCTCCTCACACAAGCACACTCTCAATTCTGCATCCTTTCCCATGCTGTCATATCACCCTTTTTAAATTTGTTTTATGTTTATTTATTATTGATACGGAGAGAAACAGAGCACGAGTGGTGGAGGGGCAGAGAGAGAGGGAGACAGAATCTGACGCAGGCTCCAGGTTATGAGCCGTCTGCACAGAGCCCAACGCAGGGCTCGAACCCAAGAACCCTGAGATCATGATCTGAGCTGGACGCTTAACTGACTGAGCCACCCAGACGCCCCATATCACCCTTTCTTAAATCTCTGTCTTCTCTCAGGGTGCCTGGGTAGCTCAGTTAGTTAAGCATCCAATTCTTGATTTCGGCTCAAGTCATGATTTCAGGGTTCGTGGGTTTAAGCCCTGTTAGGCTCTGCGCTGACAGCACAGAGACTGCCTAGGATACTCTCTCTCCCTTTTCACTCTCTCTGCCCCTCCCCCACTTGCTCAAGCTCTCTCTTTCTCTCTCTCAAAATAAATAAACATTTTAAAAAATCTGTCTTCTCTCTGAAGTTCCAGTTCCCAGCGGCCTCCTGAATATGTCCAGAGGATACTGGCTGCTACTTCATACTCACTGGAGAAAACCACCTCATCCCATTGTTTTCTCCTACAACCCTGCCTCTTGCTTTTCCTTGTCTGAGTTAGTGGATCACTCTCTTGTCTGCTGAGTTTCAGCCCCTCAGCCAAAACCAGGGAATCATCTTTGGCTCTGCTTTTACCCTTCATATTCAGCCAGTGGATAATGCCAGTATTTCTCCTCTTTTCTTACTTACTTCTTTTGCCACTGCCCTACTTTGAACCCTCATCTCTTTTCTGAAACATAATAATAACCTACTGATTGGCCTCTGTGCTTCTAGCTCCTGGAGAGTCTGATCCCCCTTGTCACCTGAATTATCTTCCAAAACACTGTCACTTCTTGCCTGTTCATTGGAAGCTTTTGGTGACTCCTGGGCTTGCAGAAGCACCCATTTCTAAGTGTGCATTCACAGCTCTCCACAACCCTGCCTCAGTCCATCATTCCAGCCATCTCTCCCACATCTAGCATCATTTGTCTCAACCAACATGCCTGCCACTTTTTACACCTCCTTGTATTTACTCATTGTTGGGATATCTTCTTATGCACATACCTTCTTTGACATCTCTATTTGTCTCTCAAGGCCTAACTTAGAACTTCCCCATGAAACCTCTTTTGATTCCTGCCCTTCATTAATGACACTTATTAACTACTGTATTTTGCACTTCGTTGTATAATAAAACTTCTGCCTTTTAACATAGGTCATTTTTCCATATCTGTCTACCCCTTCTCCCCAACACTAGATTGTAAATTCCTAAAGGCTAAAATGCGTGTGTTCATCCCTTAAAAGAAAGCTTAAATGTCACCTTGCCTATACTGAGGGTGTTTTTTTTTCTTTATCTCACCTCCAAAATATTATAAATGTATATTACATAATTTGATGCCACCTTAAAAACTAGTTCCTGTTCCAGTATCTTATCTCCCAAATTAGATTGCAACTCTCTCAAGGTCAGGGAGCATGCTCTATATTGAACTCTTAGATAGTCCCCACTAAATTATACAACAAATGCTTACTGGATGAGTCACTTGATGTATCTTCTTAGCAAAATAAAAATACCAGGCTCTTCAAATAATTAGCTTTATGACTTATGGCAACCCGTTTCCTCCAGGGGATTCAGTTTAGCACACTGTGAAATAGATGATACCTTCATTTTTTTCAATATAAATATTCACTGATGTGTTTCTTTAAATCACAGAATTTGACTTCATGCTAAATCTAAAAACAACAAAACAAACCCAAAATTTAGAATCAACTTCATGCTTTCTGGGAGCTATATGAAAGGCATTATTTAATCAAACTCAGTATTATTCTAATTTTCTCTTGGAATTTTAGAAATATATCAGACATTTTCCATGTCATTGTAAGTTAAAATATATATTAAGTATGTATATATGCACATATATTCATATACTTTTTTCCTAACCAACATAAGAGTTTTATACTAATGTTTATGTAAAACAGCAGTTCACAGGCTTATCTCTTATATCAAGACCCTCATATACCTTTGTCAGCCACTATTTTTCTTAAAATCCACTAGAGGGGACCCTAATGTATTGTTGTGGTCATTATACTTTATTCCATTTTGTTTATTACATTTCAGTATACTGTGGCAGATTGAGCAATATAGAACAATATATGAGATTAATTATTTTGGTTTAGAATTATACTCTGTCATCCTTAGAACAGGGTTTACATTAACTCTGCTTTCCAAAGTCAAAATTTCCTGACATATAAACCATTAGGTAGCAATAACGGAAAGCATTCTAAATTTTTGGAGTTTTGCAAGATATTTTACCTCTTGTTAATTGAATTGGGAGATAATTGCCCTATGATTACCCTGATTCATATGCTGTATAATTTACCACAATGATAATTAACTCCTTGTACTGAGTGGGGTAAAATGTATGCATGAGTTAGTCTCTCTCACTCTTTTTCTTCCTCTTTGTCTCTCTATCTCTCTGTCTATTTGTGTACAGCACTGTAAGCAAGCATTTTACATGCCATCTGACAGGATTTGTTATAGCACCTTTCCCCCATATTCCTACGTCACTCAAAATATCTCTAAAAATTAAAAGGCTAATTTTTTTTTAATTCCCAGGAGAATTGGCTGCCACTTATTGATTTGATCTAACTATGCTTTAGTTTGTCAAAGAAAGTCCATAACCTCACCCATTTTATGACATATATATATATTTTAAGTTTATTTATTTATTTTGAGAGAGGACGAGATAGAATGCACATGTGTGCATGTACAAGCACACATGAGTGAAGGGGGAGAAGGAAGGCAGAAAGGCCCAGGCAGGCTCTGCACTATCAATGCAGAGCCTGACTCAGAGCTTAAATTCATGAATCATTAGATCATGAACTGAGCCAAAATCAAGAGTCAGAGGCTTAATCCACTGAGCCACCCAGATGCCCCTATGGTATTTTTTTAATGTTTTTATTTATTTTTGAGAGACAGAGAGAGACAGTGTGAGCAGGGGAGGGTCAGAGAGAGAGAGAGAGAGAGAGAGAGAGAGAGAGAGAGAGACAGAATCCAAAGACAAACTCCAGGTTCTGAGCTATCTGTCAGCACAGAGTCTGATGCAGGGCTCAAACCCACAAACCATGAGATCACGACCTGAGCCGAAGTCGGAAGCTTAACTGACTGAGTCACCCAGGCACCCCCCCTATGGTATTTTTAATTCTAAGTTCATTTGTACCTAAAATTCCCATACTGCCTTTGTATTTCAGAAACTATATTACCAGTTTCTTCTACACTTAAATAATCATGAAGTTAATCAGATGATCAAAGTAACATATGCTTTATAAATCTTAATTCTCAGACAAGGGAGAAAAAAGCATATTATAACTCACAAAAATACCTTCATAAACTTGATATTTGATGGTTCCAATTCATTTAGATGAAAAATACTGAAGCACAAAGAAGATAAGCAACATTAAAGGGTTCTTCCTTGCAATGCTATCATTAGGCAAATATTTTAGATGAAATGATATGATCCTGGAATTGCTCCCAAAATAATCAGGAATCAGGTGCCTGGGTGGTTCAGTTGGTTTAGTTACAACTCTTTCTAAGTTTGCATGTGAAGGAAGGTGAGGGAGGGACAGAGAGAGAGAGAGAGAGAGAGAGAGAGAGAGAGAGAGAGAATTCCAAGGAGGCTTCACACCGTCAGCACAGAGCCCAATGTGGGACTTAAACTTACAAACCTG
Organism: Suricata suricatta; assembly: GCF_006229205.1. Lineage (NCBI taxonomy): Eukaryota > Metazoa > Chordata > Mammalia > Carnivora > Herpestidae > Suricata > Suricata suricatta. Next base: position 21,812,234 of record NC_043708.1, on the reverse strand, counting down.
AGATCATGACCTGAGTTGAAATAGAGTTGGTAGTTTAATCAACTTTGCCACCCAGGCACCGCATTCATCCAACTCATGATTTTGGCTCAGGTGATGATCCCAGGGTCATAAAATCAAGCCCTGTGTCAAGCTCCATTTTGAGCACAGACCCTTCTTGAGATTCTCTTTGTCTCTCTCTCTCTCTCTTTCTTTCTCTCTCTCTGTCCCTCCCCAACTGCAGCACACATACTCTCTCTCTTTTAAAAAAAAAATCAGCAGCAGCAGGGGCTAGAACAGAGAGGTGGTTTGGACATAGAGGAGACAAAGTCAGCCATGAATTAATTATTGTTGACTTTGGATGAGTACATGAATGTTCATCTTACGATTTTGGTTACTTTTTTATGTTTGACCTTTTTTTCTTGTAATAAAAAGGTGTTTTAAAAGAATAAAATCAGTGTGACACATGTCAAAGGGATAAAGATAGAGTCCTAGCTGTGCCACTAACATATGCTGCTTGACTTTAGGTGGATCACAACTTCCTACATACTTTATTTTGCTGTCAGTAAAATGAAGGCATTAGATGATATCAGCGGATCCCAAGGTGGAATTGCCTGGAAAGTTTGTTGTTGTTGTTGTTTAATTTTACTGTGCCAACCCAGAATTTTGTTTGGATTTAGGAGATAGAAGGAAATACGTATTTCAAAATAACTTGTTACTGTGAATGCACCATTCCTTAACATGCACAGAAATTTGAGGGCAACAAAGAGAGTGGCCTAAGACCCTACCCCAAAACACTGTGGTAAGTCTCAAATGGATTCTGGGAATATCCATTAAAAACAAAAAACAAAAAACAAAAAACAAAAAAACAAAACAAAACAAAAAACCTCTCCAGGTGATTCTAATAGGGGTTCAATACCATACTTGGAGAAACATTTTTCTAAATCATCTCCATGGTACTTCTAACTCATCACCCCATAATGTTAAATGAGCATTATATTCTTTCTGCTTTCTTTTTGTACTGTTCTGTGAACTACTGACCACTTAATTATACATATATAATGCTCAGGAAAATGATGCTAAGTTTCTTGCTTTGAGTCATGAGATAAGGTAGAAGCAGACTCTGATTTAATTAGGATTCATGTTTGACACCTCTCGGCTATTACTAAGAAAAATAATCAACATCTATTAAGCAAATATATATAAATATATCCAGACTTCTTCTTGGGGAAAAGATTTTCCAAATTAAAATAAGCCTATCAATTTTACCCTGTTTAAAACAGATAAATTATTTCAGTACCCTTTTTCCCAGCCTTGCTTCCAAATGCTGACATTGCATGGAGTTTTATTCTTTATGCTGCTCCTACTAGATAGATTAATAAATTGAGATTAATGATATTCTTTTCTTCCACCTGTTTTTAACCAAACACCTATATGCTACCTGAGAAGGGAATTGGGTGACTGCTCAATGTTGATCACCAAGGTTTTTTGCATAGTGAACAAGGGTTAGATGTGAATGACAGAAAGAACATTGTGATAAATCTATGCCTCCAATTAGGAACCATAAACATGGGTCAAAAAGGTTCTAGTAGCCTCTATTCCTTTAAACCACAAACTTTGGTTGTAATCTCTACCCAGAAACCTATAAATTATAGTTGTTTAGAGACACCAAACTATATTTTTATAGATAGGGTGATATAAATAAAACTGGAAAGTACTCAAAGCCTTGAGGTATTATCTACTTTAGCTTTCATCTACTTGTAAGTTTCCTCCTCTAGAAGAAATGACTTTATGAAACATCATACTGTGTCTCCAGTTGATTCCATTTGGTATTGATAAGGGATAGAATAATGAGATGTCAGTGTGTCATTACAGCGAGGGCTGAATATATAGAAAAATTAACTCATCTGTGGGGTGTTAACATTTGCCAGTGATAATGAAGAAGTTTGCACCAGGTGACTTTACCCTCTGTGCTTTGTCTGATTGTCAAAGCTTTCCTGAGCTCAGAAATAGCTGTAATGTCCTATAAATGTATTTTATACTTTACTTGTTTTTGAGACCACATTACTGAGTAAAGGACTTAAATAAACTTTTAACTAACTCTTAGCCTCAGCTCCAAATAGCATCACATCAGGGATTAGGATTTTAAAATGATGTTGGGAGACACAAACATTCAGTCCATAGCACTTGAGCTACAGCTGTGTAACTCCAATATCTGACTTCCTTGTCACAGGGCTCTCTCCCTTGTCTTCACAAGACTGTCTTCTTATAAGGACACCAGTCATACTGGATTGGGACTCTACCTTACTCTAGTATGGTTTCATCTAACTTAACTAATTACATCTGCAACCTCCATATTCCCAAACACATCCACAAGCTAAGGTATTGGGAGTGGGGGGTTAGGACTTCAACATATCCTTATAGGGTAGACAAAATTCAACCCATAACAGGAGGCTTTTCCAGATCTTTCCAGTTTGATTCAGTCTAGATTCAAATCCATGGGATATGGCCAAACGAATTGGAGTGCTGTTCCAAAATCTTGCTATACCACAATGATCATGTAAGGCGTTTAGTGAACATATAGATTCCTGGACCTCACTACAGACTTACTGAATCAAGATCTCTAAGGAAGATGCCTAGAAGTCTGTTTTTTTGACAAGTACCCCCAGATTGGTTTCATGATCAAGCAAATTTGGAAAACATGAAGTTCAGGAGACTAGCACTTACTGAGCTTCTGCCATGTTGTTCCTGGCTGTGAAAGACAGTTTGTAGATACCATCTAATTTGACCATCACATCAGTCCTAGGAGGCTGCTCTATTATCCATGTTGCATTCATGGAGCAACTGTTAGTTAGGTAAGAGTGGACCTAGAAATGGAGGTAGGCCTGATCTCAAAATACACTCTTCTCATCATGCTAACAGTAAGTTAAATAATCTGAGATCATCCAATCCACTGCAGTTTACTCTCCTCTATTTCCAGGGTTAAACCTGATTTCTTTTGCCTTTGTGCATGTACGGAACAAGACAGCTGGTAGCTGTCCTCCTCCATTCAGTTTTACCTGTACTGAAGAGTGGTCTCTTCCACTCCCATAATCCTTTACTTTTGGATCATTTGTGTGTTTTACTTCTTTAAGAACCTCTAAAACTACTCTGTGCTCCTGTGTAGAAGATACAATTTTGTTGAGGATGACGTCCCCTGCTATCCTACCTTTAACAGGGCTGAACCAAAGCTACCTCACTGAGTCAGGTACAAAATAGATCATGTGACGCTCAGCAATTTATGTCAACTTCTGCCAGGGAAGTAATGAGACTTCAAACTTTCTACAACTTGAACTTGAGTAAATAGATACAAATAGATACAAATAGATAGATAGATAGATAGATAGATAGATAGATAGATAGATATAAAATGATATATATAGGACTTCCTGGATGGCTCAGTCATTTAAGTGTCTAATTCTGATTTTGGCTCAGGTTATGATCTCCCAGTTTGTGGGTTCAAGCCCCACGATGGGCTCTGGGCTGACAGTGTGGAGGCTGCTTGGAATTCTCTCTCTTTCTCATTCTCTCTGTTCCTCCCTTGCTCTCTCTCTCTCTCAAAATAAATAAATAAGCTTTAAATAAATATCTATATATAATAGATATATATAGATATATTTATATAGAGAGATATACATAAATAAATTTATTTAAATAAATAAAAATGTAAACTGTTCAGGACACCTAGGTCACAGTTAAGCATCTGAGTTGATTTCAGCTCAGGTCATGATCTCATGGTTCCTAGTTTGAGCCTCAGGTCGGGCTCTGCACTGACAGCACAGAGCCTGCTTGGGATTCTCTCTCTCCCTCTCTCTCTGCTCCTCCCCTCATCACTTGCTCTCAAAAAAATAAACTTTTAATTAATTAATTAATTAACTAATTTAAAAAATTGCTCAGAGGGCAGATAGTTTACAGAAACTATAACATAGAGGAACCAAGCCATTGTTTTCCTAAGAACTTTGCCAGTAGTATTTTATTTTCAGTACAAAGAAAGGTCACCAAGGGGTGATGTGATAAAATTTCATACTTAAAAATCATGATGGCTATTGGGAAAAGTGGATTGGAAGAGGCAAGAAAAAGCTAGTAGGTGTATTTCACAACTTCTCCAGGAAAATGATGCTGTAGGAGAGCCAGACGCACTGAAAATGAGACCCGTTTCCTGCAATGTCTTCCCAAGTCAAAATATTTTGTTGTAGAATTCTACAGGTTCAGATTCGTCGGCCCTTTAGTTGAGCAACGTGCAAGGACTGACCAACTGAAGTCATGGAGTAAATTTAGAAATTTGTATAACTCAGCCAATTTGATGTATCAAAATCCAGCCAACTATCAGATATTGCTTCTGACTTCCAGTTGTTAAGAACTGGCTTCTTCAAAACAGAAACAAAGTAAAAGCTCTCTCACAGAAGTAACTGTGTGTTTAGTGTTGAATCACTGATGTCTATCATCAGTTTCGGACACAGTGGGGAAGAATTTGGGCCCTGCCATCAGACTTGGGTAGCTCTGCCTTGCCCTTGCTGTGCAGCTTTGCATGGGTTCTTAAAACTCTGTCCCAGTTTCTTTATCTATAAAATGGGAATAATAGTACTTACCTAGTAGGGTTTTTGTGAACGCAAAATGAGGTAATAAATGAGGTCTGGAATGGAGCACACAAGAGGTGCTTGGTAAGTAAGTATCATGGTAGCCATTTTATTAATAAACCTTGATAATTTTATCCAAATTATTAAATGAAAATTTGGACTTGAAAAAGTGTGTGGATTATCAGTGTTGCCAAAGGAAGAAGTAAGAGTTAGAGATGTTCCACACAGCATCTTGCCAAGCCACCCAATGTTCACTCTGTCCTTTTGGACATTTTCTCCCAGTAAAACAGTGTATTTATCACCCACTTCTGACAACCCCATGAAGACCCACTTGCCTTCTGTGCAGTGCTGAGTTATGGACAATGTGTTAAAAAGACATATATTCCCTCTGTCTTCCCCACACGTACCTGAGAACCACACCAGAGCTTGATCAAGAAGAGGGCACTGGCAGGTTTACGCATCTTTTTATTTCCTTGTTCTCTCTGCTGTGATCTCCATGCCTGGAAGTGGTGCTCCTGCCCTTTCACCCTCTTTCTTGCCTGAGAGCTATTGTCAGATGTATAAATACACAGTGAATTGGAATGGCTTCCGGGGCCGACTGAGCACTCAGGAGTCTGTTCTCCCCATAAATATACTGTTGACTGAGGAGTTTGCAGACGTTGTGATGCAGCTGATTAAAACAGAAAGCAGGCTAAACTGAAGGGAGGCACACCGCAAAAGGCTGAAGCAACCTTTCAACTCCAGGGCACACAGAAGCTGAGGATTTTGTTTTGTTGTTTTATTTTTTTTAAATACTGTGAAGAGAAGGAAAATGCTGTACAATAAATCTATTGAGCTGCTTCAGGAAGCCTTTCTCTTGATCTAATTGAGCTGTTTGAAGGTTGCTTGAAAGCTCTCATCCAGCCCATGTCAGCATCCTGCCTGCTAGGAGCCGTGAGAAGTTAATCGTCTCTGGCATCCTTAGGAGAGACGGTCAGGTATCTGATGGCTGGCCATTCTCAAGTATAGGTAGGGTATGGAAAGTGTGGGTGTCCACATTTGTCTTTGGGGCACAGGGCTGCTTGACTGTGCGTGAGTGCTATAGGGGAGGAAAAAAAATCTCTCTCTTCTACTTATCTAAGGCTCTCTGGCTGGGTGCCAGAGACTAGCAAGAGACAGATTAACAAGAAAAACCAGAAGTTTGTTATGCACATACACATGAGAACAAGGGATGGTGGTTAGAACTTGGGGTTGAATACTCTCTTGGGCTAAAAAAGGAAAAATGGATTTGGGCTTCTGAGGGAGGGAGGCAAGGACTGGTAAACAAGAGTTGTTTAGCAGGTTTGTTAAGGGGATTTAAGTGATTGCTAAACAATTGTTAAGTCTTTTACTTCCTTGTAAGGGAGAAGGTTGGAATGCATTTACAAATGTAAAATGCCTTTATAAATGTAAATAACCTTTGTAGTAGAAAAATGTAGTCCCATTTGTTAAAGCTTTTCCTATATCTGCTGGTTCATAGTGGCCTTTAACTCAAAATAATCCATAGGCCAAAGAGGCATATTTGGGGGTGGCATATTCTGGTACCTTTCAGAACCAAGCACACCCACACCTCTATCTAGATGGTGCCTACTAATAGCGTCAGTGCTACCTAATTCATGTCCAGCAGACCAATACATCCAAGACAACTGTGATTATCTAGTTTACTGTACAAGCCTTTGGACATGTTATTGCCCTTCTGAAACACTCTTGCACCAATACCACTGACTTCAGCTCCCTTCCCTCTTTGCCTGTGGTCTCAAATCAGATGTCACCTGTCTGGAAAACCTTTCTTTACCCCTCATGACAATGACATTAGGAATGCCCTCTTATGTTCTCCTGGGACCTTGACTTGCCATCATTCAAATCACTTGAGACACCAAAATTGACATCTTACTTCTGTAGCTGACTACATTCTTTAGTAATTCATACCTTCGGTGAGGTTATGTCATGTTTATCCCAGGATTGAAAACAATCCCCCATGTGTAGCACGATGACAATAAATTATCTATTCAAATAATTGAATAACCGTGGTTTGGAAGGAGAGAGGTTGTCTGAGGGCCCAGGATGCTACCTCATGATTTGTGGATTGTCGGGAATCACTCACTCTCCAATAATTTTGATGACTCTTATCTTATGCTTTTCTCTTTATACATTATCTGCATAATCATGTCCTTAATAGTCTGTGAAATTTCCAGCACCTGCATTTGACTAGCACCTGGTAGTTGAGGGTGGGTGCCCCACAAAGTACCTAGATTAGGACAAGTTCAAACTTCCCTTTTCTGATTAGTACTCAGGGTTGGGAGAGGCTGAGGACTCCTCCCAGGTGGAGAAGGACTGTACTAGGCATGTGTAGGATAAGTCTGGATGACAAACCAGGGAGGAGAGCCAAGACAACTGATTTCAGATTGTTTTATCATACAGATTAAACTCTTAATGATATTTTTAAATTGGTAAACTTGAGGATGTCCATGTATTTGAACTTTTATTAGTAGATTACACAATGGATATAGCCCTTTACATGCTGACTTTGGACTTGAATTTCTTTTTGTCCTTGTCTGTTTGAGTTGAGACTTTCAGCAAATTGTCTCTATGATTCCCTATTCTACCTCTGGCATACCTTGCAAATTCACTTGTAACCAAATCTGTTTAATGAAGGTCACAAACACTAAGTCTAAGTCAACGTGAGACCTGGATGTGGAATCCTGTGATCCTTATTCTTCTGTTTGCTATGAGCGGCCACCACCCCTTCTTCCCCCTGCCCCTCCCACCTACTTCCACCCCTGTCGGGGCAGGTTATAGAATTTCATGCCAGTTTGTCTTATTGATTGAGTCATCCATCTCTCATTCTGCAAAGTCAGGGCCTTAAGTACTTCTGTGGAGCCACAAGGACTCTTTCTTAGCTATCTTTGACTTTGTCATTGATATAATTTACTACTTCTGATGATAATTTTTTTTTCAAAAAGTAAGATGTCAGGGTAACCAGGAAGGATCATAGATGGAACACAAAATCTCTCTCTCCTGTAGAAAGGTATAAGAATGCTATCCTCATTTGAGGATGTTATCCCTCTGAACAAAACCTTAACTTCTTTCCTTAGAATTCTTACTCAGCTACCTAAGACTGCCATTCTTATATACCTAAACTGTGTACTTTCTTTTGGTCTTCAGTGATTGATAAAAAGATTTTATTTCTGTCTCAGTCTAGAAATACCTTGTTAAAACATTTTATGAAAAAAAAAAGATCCTGAGGGATGATATATAATACCATCATATTAATTGTGATATATACATGTATATATCATATATATGTATATGTATTTTTGCTAGAATGAATTTACTATTTTTTATACCACTAATTTGTAATTCCTTTTTTCTTAAATCTCTCTACCATTCCTAATATATTCCAGCCATTTCTCTGTGATTGTGTAGAGAAACCTGCAAGTACATTTAGCCACATCTTTTACATTTATCTGTATTTTTCTTAAATAATCAAACAAAAAAACTCATCAATTATTTTAACAGCAGAAATAGGTTTATTTGGAAATAGCAGAAAATTGCAATACGGGGACATGCAATCTAAGGCAAAACCATGGGCAGTTCCAGAGAACAAAAGAGAGGAATGTTCTTTTATAAGCAGAAAGGAAGAGTTTAAAGGGGCTCTTATAAATAAAAAGTGTTTTAGAGTAAACTGGGAGTTCAAAGTGCAGTGACATTTTATGGGCTGAATTGTGAGGATCTCATTAGCTGGATTGTTTGTTGTCTGTGGAGGAGAAAAATCTTTCTTCTTCTTGCTGGGGTAGTAAGTATAGTCTTCTTCAGGTTGGGAATGCAAGGTACTATCACTCCCTGTTGGGGTCTGCAATTACCAAGAGGGATAGGGTCCGAGAGCGCCCTCTTCTGTCCTTCGAACTCCATTTTAAATAAGATTTCTGTCATTCAGTTTCACACCTCTGGCTTTGGAGCTGCTTGCTTTATATGCTGAGCACTTTTTAGAGTTAAGCCGAAACTGAATTCTTGGAAATCAAGTCACTGCTTAAGGATATGAAAGATCTTACCATTTGAATGAGCCCTATAATGGACTTTTTTTTTTAAGCAAATAATCACTCTTTATCTTATCTTGTTTTCCAATCCTGATCTCCACATTTAAGCTTTACTTAAAGCAGTGTCTATTTGTATAGTTATCTTTACATAATGGTCATTCTCCAATCTCATAATTGCAAATTAGGTAATTTTCATTTACTCTTTGGCTTTTATGCCTGAAAAATCTCTTATCTGTATCTTTATTTGGTCATTTTCTTGGAGGAACTATAACAGTTGCTGCAAAATGATCATATCTCTGTTTTAGTCTGAAAACAAAACAGGGGGAGCATACACTAGGGAATTCAGTAGCCAGGATCAAGTTGAAGGAACCGTTGATGACTTTTTAGAAAATCGCAGTAAATCCTGATTTCCTTATGGAATGTACAAGTGTCTAATTTTGGCATTTAATTCTCAAACATACAGAGATATGTTTTTCTTCTCCCTCTTTCACTGTGCGTTTATCAGAAATAAGTCACCTCACCTTTGAGTCATTCATGAAGAATCCTTTGCTTTTTCTCATTCTTTTTTTTTTTTTTTTACTTTTTTTTCTTTTCTTTTCTCATTTTGACAAGAGAGACTCTGGCTTTTAGAGAGGATCTCTTCTTCAGGGGCCAGAGGAAACATCAGAATGAAATAAATATCAATCAGAATTGAGTGTGAAGAGAAAACTTAAATTTTATTGCCTTTATTTAAAACATGTAATCTTTGTTTATAGGTATCCTTTCTTCATCACATCAGTACTTGAATCAAACCAGAGAACTAAATCTTAATATACTACTCAATAATGTGCTGCTTTTTTGTCATGTGCAAAGCAGAAGATGCCACCATGGAACTTCCAACTCAACTTGGTCAAACTTAATGGACTTGGCCATTTCAAAAAATATCTGTGGTCAGGGTATTCCTAGTAAGTGAATATTTTGCCTGATGAAACTAGGCTGGAATCATTCTTCCTTCTGACCCCATCCTCAATCTGCTCACACAGAAGCTCTGAAAATGAAGCCAGTTGTAAAAACTGGCTATGCTACTCAGAACTTGCAAGTTTAGCTAGTGGGAGAAAAAGAAGTAAGATGTTTTTCAGTGATGCATGTCTTTGCATGTCCCATGCCACTGTCATATTCCTTGGCTAAAGATTCACATGAAATATGCCCACTGAAGGTTATAGCCTAGTGGGGATACCACTAGGGGAAGCAAATCATGACTTCCAGTGCTTCAAGAGCCAGCTTCACATCCAAAACCAGTCAGGTGGAGTGCCCATCAAGTCCCATGAGTGCTGGAGCCTTCCATTTCAGGAGAGTGTTTAGGTTGGATGCACCTCTTCAAGCAGGCTGATGAACTGCAGCTGTGTGCAAATTAGCTTTCTTCAGGAGTTATTTATTGCTCTCAAATTGGCAGCATATTCAGATGGAGGGAAAAACAAAGGCAGTTTTAAAATGAGGATACAAAAGAGACTCAATATGTCTGGCCTTTTTTTGTGCATGGATGTCAGAGCAATGTGGGGGTAAAATAAGAGCACCCTGTTACTTTTCATCCCTGGTTTGTTGGTGGTCCCATCTTGCAGAAAGACTTAAACGGAGGCCCTGGCCATGACTGATCATTGATGGATTTCCTGACATTATTGAGAAGGACAGGCCAAATTAATGGTGATATTGTCTGGATGATTTATCATAAATTCTCCCTGCAGTTTTAATTAGCTCTCCTCTTTTTCTCCTCCCATTTTAATCTCAAGCATATGTGTATTTTTGTATCATTAATTTAAAAAGTCTGTAATGTATTTGGTATCATCCATCTACATTCAAAGTAGGTACAGCATGATGCAGTAGGAAGAACATTGGACAAGTCAGAACTCCGAAGTTCCTGTCCAGGTCTGTCATTAACCTGTAGTGTGCCCTTGGACACAACCTTGCAGCCATGTTAATTTTTTGTTGCTGCCAGCTTACAAGTCTACTTCAAGTCTTGTGCAATAAGAAATGTACTTTTTGTGTCCATTACAGATACACTGTCTCTCTCTCTTTTTTTTTTAAATATACATTATCCTTTAAAGCAGCATGCGTTATGAACTGACAGGGGAATTTTCTAAGTACTATTATTTTTTTTCCAGGAAGGCAATTCTTGATGAAACAGGATAAGATTACCTTCAGAGCAAGTTCAAATTCCCTTAATTTGGGTGATTCCCAAATCATTCTTGTTCCCTCGTTTCCTTCTTGACTTCCTAAAGAAGAAAAAAGTATGACTTACATATGGTTGCTACATCTCTAAACAAATGCCTGGGTGCACTTAGGAAATGTTCAGCACTGTGCCAGAAATCCAGAAATGACCACAGATAGAGTGGCCAAATAGAGAGTGAAGTGCACTTTTTATACACTCAGTGTTAGAAAAGACACCTGAAGGATACTTCATTCCAACCACAAAAGCATTGTTCAAAACACTTCGTACCTTCCCAAATTTGTCTTTCCTTTTTTTTCTTTTAAAGTTTGCTATTTTTGAGAGAGAGAGAGAGAGAGAGAGAGAGAGAGAGAGACAGCGTGAGACAGCACAGGGAGGTGCAGAGAGAAAGTGGGAGAGAGAGAGAATCCCAAGCAGGTTCCATGCAGAGCCCGATGTGGGGCTTGATCTAATGAACCTTGAGATCATGACGTGAGCCAAAATCAAGAGTCAGACATTTAACCGACTCAACCACCCAGGTACCCCAAAATTTTGTCTTTCTATCACTGGTTTCTCAATTATAACTCCCCAAGGAACCCATTTAAGCTCCAAGAGACTCAGCTTTCTCATCTCTAGGAGAGAGACATCGGACCCAATTATCTTTAAATCTTTTTTTCCTTAATATTTCCTTATTCTACTAGGCATTTTAAGCATTTAAGAAATCTGCTGTTGGAGAAAAAGACATTGAGGAGAAAACAAAATAGGTGATAATGAGATTTTTAAAGTAGTAGTAAAATGAAATGCTTGGAGGTCTGGTGTAATGGTCCAACAATTTAGTTACTCCCTGAGAGTCAGAAGTTAAGGAATTCCATTTACTTTCTCAAGCCAAAACTTCCTGTTATAACTGGGTAATAAACATACTTCTTGTTTAATAAGAGTGACTAAACTTAAAGACCAACTGCTAATACCCACAGGCAGACAAATAACACGTCTTTATTACTGACATTGCATACTTCCACAGACCCTATCTGTTACTACTGAGGGTATTACTTTTCTGCTATTTCTTTACAAGAAAAAGCTGAATAAAATGTCAACCTTATTTTCCTAAAATATTGCTTGTAAGGTATTCAGATTAAATAGAAAAACACCCCACATGTATTTTGGTAAGGCCTTTTATTCTGAGCAATTAAAAGGAGCTATTTTATTTGAGTCTTGCCAAGGAAAGCAAATTCCTCCTAGAAGTCATATTTCTACTTCTAATGTCACAGTTGCTTTATTGTGTGACATTCAAAGGAAAGACTTAAAGTCCTATTTCGAGTAAAGTATTTAATTTGATAAATAATTTAGATTATGCTTCAAACTAAAAATTTGATATTCCTGAAATAAAGTTTTAACTCAACCTTGGTAATAAAGTTATCACATAAATAATAAGGATTATTATCAGGATGGAATACGGTGCCTTGATTAGAAAGAAGCACACATATAATGTTTATGTCATGGAAGAAAAGTGTGCTCTTTCTTTGGCAATGGGAAATCAGACCGAAATATATTTGTGTGACATTTGAATAGGGTCATGTGGGAGGACAGGATCTGTCTTTACAAATATTTTCAGCCTCTGACATGAGAGTGGGGTTGGAAAATGAATCCTGTGTGTTATATGACTGAGATGCATATTGGAACTTAGACAGCATGATTTCTGAAGTTGGTCTACTGGGAAATTATCTTTCACTCAGATTTCAGATTATCTATCTATCTATCTATCTATCTATCTATCTATCATCTATCTATCTATCTATCTATCTATCTATCTATCTATCTACTTTTTTAATTTCCTGACCTACTGGGTACATCAACACATAAAATAGAATTGCCTGATACAAAAAAGGCCGTTTTTAAAGGGGCAACAGTCAAATGGGATCGTTCCCAACTGTGGGCTGGTAGGAATAATACTTCTCTCCAGAAGGAACTGAAGTGAGGTAAGTCCGAGTTATAGTTACTCCAAAGTAGTCTGAAGAATATTTACGTCTAGAAATGGGGCTAGTAACTGAATAAAAGAAGGACCCCAAACTGACTAATACAAACATCAGTTCTATTTCCAGGTATATGAAGAAAGTAATGCTTATTACAAATTTTAAACCCCTGAGTGTAAGTTTGAATAACTTAAATTTTTTTTTTTCTTTTAACCTCTCTGAGGTTTTTTAGGGGAGGTTTCTTTGGAGGAAAGAAGTGAGGAGGACAGAAACAGTGTGGGAAGAAGTAAGGAGACACTATTGAAACAGAGGAAATAACTAAAAACATTACTTCATAAAGAATTGGGGGGGGAGGAAATTTATGGCAAACAATAAGTTTGCAAGGATAAATCTTTGCTTTGCAGAAATGCAAATAAAGAGCATTACCCCAGAATAAGTTTTCCAGTCCTTCCCTTTTGTTGGACACTAGTTTGCTTCCGTCCACTTCTGCTGACTTTGATCAGCAGTCAGTAAAAGCTTCAAAGACACCAGTGGCACACATTCTTTTCTGGGTTATGGGGACTGATCTTTCCTCACATCAACAAGGTGTTTCTTCATACATGAGAGCGGCACAGAGACACAACAGCAAATGGGCTGTAAGCATTCCAAGGAGATGAATGAAGAAAAGCTTGAGATGGCTGATCGAACAAGAGAGGGAGAAGGAAAAAGAGAACCCTCAGGTGATTTAATGGAATAGTGAGAGAGAATGCTAATAAAGGAGACATATTCAATATATTTTAAATATTTAATATTTTCTTTTAGTAGTAGTATTATTGAACTCAGCTTTTAATACACTAGTAACTAGCTAAGAAGCATTTTGCCATCCAGTGGACCTTCCTTCACTGGTTTTCCCTGTTACAATATCTGATAAAGAGGCAGTGAACTTACTTCCTAGTTCAACACCATTGACCTTCATCATAGTGGGGTGGGAAGGATGTACTTCCCTCAGATTTGACACAGATTGTGTGGCCAATAGATAAGAGAAATGTATTCTGTTGTCTTCCAAATGCCTTTCTTGTTACACCATGGAAATTTGAGCAATGATGTGATGAATTTTATTTAAATGTTAAATATCAAAATTTCTATAGAAACATGTTCAGTAGAATTCTTCCCAGTTGAGCAATAGTATCTACTTTCCTATGAAATGATTTATACTTATATTCTGATGATATGTATTATTGTAGTGACTGAATCAATTCATGTGCAAAAAAGAAAATCTTTAACTTTTCTTGAGTGCTATAAAGCCAGAGTTTAAAAGGAAGAAGACCCTTTTAAGGCTCTCCTTGTGCCTTAAGAGGCTCTTTGAAGCCATAAACTTGAGAGAAACTCCAGCTTATTTCTGACCCCAGTCCTACATTTGACATGAGCCATATGTTTATAACAGCCAGTCTTATGTGACTATATAAATTCACTGTGTCAATAGTTTGCATCCTGAATTAATTTGTATAAGGTGTCTGGGGGAATGCTGATTTCATATTGGAACCAAGGTTATGTGGAAGCTTTGGACTGCCTTTATGGAGCTCTGTAACTCAATACATTGTAATTCTCACTTCTACCATGCTCTGGAGGAATCAGCCTGGTGCTTTCAAGAGACTAAATTTTGGGGGGAAAATTGCTAGCACTATAACATCAACCAGGTTCTAGCAATTTACTCCTTGCAAGAAAATTAGAGCATTAACTCTTTCCTACTACTGATTGAATTATAGTTGCGCTTAATCTGGTTTGTGAAATGCTGCACTTGGATGTGTGAGGAGTTAGAAAGAGGAAACTGTGCTGAACCAAATGTTGTCCTAAAGAAAGAAGACTGCCTGACATGTAAAGGTGATCCAGAATGGCTTACCTGTGGGGATGACTCAGAGCTTTCAGAATTTTTCTGGTCTCATACCATTCCCAACTTAATGATTTTCTTTTCTAAAGAAAGGACAACATTTCCAATGAGCTAGTGCTCATGCTCTGACATCCGGTACTGAGTTCATATAGGCAGCACCTACAGGCTTGATGATCTTTACCACTTTGACTTCTCTGAGTCTCTGTTTCTTCATTTGCAAAGAGGAGGATTTTTGTGAGGTTTCCTGTGGGAATCCATGTTTCTTATCCAGCACAGTGCCAGACATGAAGATAGATCCAATAAGCAATAGTGTCCATCTGCCATCTTGCCATCATTACACTGCAGATGACCCACTGGAGGAGAAGTTAAATGGGCATATGCTGTTTTTTTTCCCCCGCTCAATTGTTTTTAAAAACAATAGAGTTAAGCCCCCAGATTGCATTAAAAACAGCATGCCACCCATGACAGTGAATTTGAAGGGAAGATGGAACCTTGGAGGAAGTGAATTTGAATCCTTCACTTGCCCTGAACAACTTATCTAACCTTTATTCTGCCTTATCTATTTTGAAATGAAAAAATAATATTGAGTCACATGTAGCAGTGGTGCAATAAGTTATTTCTATAGTAAAAACAACTCTTTTATAAATGGCATATTATTAAATATGGTTTTCTTTATCCAATGATACTCAGCTTTTTACTTCTGGAAAAAAGTTATTACGTTACCTTTTTTTTTTAATTTTTGGTAAGGAGTTTTATCTTTAGTCCTGAAAAAAAACATGAACATGAAATATCTGCTGTCATTTTCAACCTTATGTCTTCAGCACCCACTGCAGCCATGTTTGTAATCTTTATTTTCATCCTAGTCAGGCTGAGGGAAGACAAGTGGAATCTACTGAGGAAAAGATCTTCCCTGGAGGGCGACTCAGCCTTCACAAAGAAAATCAGTGTAAAAGGGGAAAAATGTTTAATCACTGAGAACAATAATTACATGCTAAATATTAGCACAGCTGATAAGGAGCAGAAACTAAGAGAATGAGAGAGCTGCTTCATTGTCTGTCTTCCTTGATGCTGATGCCTACATTCTGTGCTCTAGTGTCAGTGCCTGTCTGCAGAGGAAACCCATCACAGCTACAGTTAGAGTCACTTGATAAACGATGCTTCTTTCTTTTCTTCCAGACACCACTCCTTCCTCTTCTGAGCTCTAGGCAAGGGAACTGCCAGTATAGAGCATTTCCATATGCACTTCTGTGTTACCATCATAGAATTCTGAATAGCATGTTGATGGGCAGTCTGCTCCGAAAGAGAACAGTCAGTTGTGTGACTTTATCTAGGCCAAAAAATATGGGGTTAAAGCAGTCATTTATATGAAAAAGAAAATAGTTCTTTCTTTTTAAGTTAACTTGTTTATTTTGAAAGACAAAGAGTGCAAGTAGAGAGGGGCAGAGAAAGAGAGAGAGAATCCCAAGCAGGCTTAGCACTTTGCACACAGAGCCCAAAGCAATGCTCGGTTCCATGAACCTTGGGATCATAACCTGAGCCAAAACCAAGAGTCTGACTCTTAATAACTACCCGAGCCACCCAGCTATCCCTAAAAAAACAGTTTTAAATCAACATTCATCCTAGTTTATCTGCTAATTCCTTTAATTGCTGGAAAACTGTTTTTCTTGACACTTCCGGAATATCCTAATACTATTTTGTTTGCTAGTATGTTAGTAATATTCTGATTTTTATTACCTGTGTCTTGTATATCTTCTCCCAACACACACATACTACACACATTCCACATTAACTGTAAGTCAGTTAAGAATAATTTTGTCTAATTCAAGATAGCATTTCCATTCTATTATTTTTCAGGTTGAATGGAATGTCCATGATTTAACCTGCTGACATTTAGGGAGACTTACATAAAACACTAGATTATTTCTAACTAGATAGGAAGTTCAGCTCCAACCTATCAGATAATGTTGCTGATCTATACAGTAGAAAGTTAGAGGAAAGAGCTATGAATGGGTGTAATGAATAGAAGATAGAAATAATCCTAATCATTTAACTTGTGGCCTATTCAAATCTTGCACGTTCTACCTTTATACCAAAATTTGGTTCTCAGTGCCTTCAGATATAATCCCAATTTTTTTCCCAAAGAACAGCTTGTTTGCTTTTCTTTTTCTACTCTTTATTAAATATTTACTATATTCCAAGTGCTAGAGTGGGCACTTTGCATTTATTTGATTTACTTACTCTTGCAGTAACCCTTTGTGGGGTAGTAATATCCCATTGATGGTGGCTTCTGTGGTTCCATATGGGGAGAAATACAATGGAAGCATGCCTAGCAATGCCTTCATCATGTTCTGTTATAATAGATTGCTCATTTATTTGCTACATTCCCCATCATATAAAATCTCATTTATTATTGTGCTTTAGCAAATAGTATAATGCCATATTGTCCATATGAGTGAAACCCTGCTTATAAACTGTGAGCCTGTGCATGGTCACGCTGATCCAGGATTCACTGCCTCTGACAATATGAGACGACACGTTTAGCATAACCTGTTAGGAAGTAAGAAGGAAGCGTCTTTTACTTTTTACATTCCCAATTTTTATTTCAATAAGTTTTAAAAACTTCAAATATTAGAAAACATTAGTGTTTATATGGTCTTATACTGCGGTTTCAACAATCACTGCACACACATATGGACATGTAAAATATTCCCAATATGACTATAAATGGGGGGGGGGAGAACCCTGGTTTCATAACAGTGTGGATAAAATAAACCAATTTTCAACATAAAGATGTATATTTGTATACCCAAATCCAGGCACATTTTATTCTTTCTTCAAGCTTATTTAATCAATCTGCTATTATTGGATACTTGGATGATTTCTAATGTTCCATTGTTATTATTGTTATTATTAGTACTGGGGAAAAATTCCTGCACCATATATCCTAGCACAGTCTGTGTGCTTGTGTAATTGTTTTGTCAGGAAAATGAGACCCATACATATCCACTTCAGTTCAGCTCTTTGGTGTGAGTTGCTTCTGTGGCTCCAGGAATGGTCTTTTCCTCTGGGAGTCGTGGCTGTCACGTTATCTAGTGCCTAGAGTAATATGACTTCATGTGACATGATTAACAAAGCATGACAAAGCTCATCTGCATCTTATTTATCAGTGAGTTATCTGACACCCCCGCGAGACACTAACCTTTTTGAAAAGCCTGTTCCTGAACTGAATTCCTGAGCTCAGGTGCCAGCAAAGACCACGTGTTCTCCTATAAAAAGTAACGGCATCTAACCTAGTGCACACGACCAGTGGCCTGAGGTCCTTGTCAACTTGTAAATTCTATGGGATTGGGTTGAATTAGAAACCAGAAGTGCCTTATATAGAGCACAGAGAACTGATTGTCATAACTAAATTTAGAAGCATTTTTGAAATGAAGAACTTAAGAAAGTAGAAGCTTCTTCCTGGCTGGCTTGCTGGTCACATTGAGTGTGTGTCCTCAGCCGTCGAATGAGCCTCTCCTGGGTAAAGTCCTCCCGTTAAAATGTGCACCGATGCATTTGTGCGGACAGCACCCATTTCCAAGTGCCTGCTGTCAGCCAGGGCCGTGTTATTTGCAGCTAGTGAAGTTGTGCCATGAAGGGCCAGTGGGAGTTACCAGGCAGGTGAGAGGAAGACGTGCACTGGTAGCAGCGGAAGCCACACGCACAGAGTACAGTGGTGAACCTACCTGGCACAATTGGAATTGTAAGGAGTCTGGGCTGGAGGTGGGTTGTGAGCTCAGGAGGAATGGGAAATGCGGCTGGAGAGCATAGCAGCAAGTGGCAGATGGTAGAGGCCCTTGCATCTCTGTGGCATTTGTCACACTACTTGCTCACTCAGTTTTTTGATGAGCACCGAACCAGAACCTCAATATGAATTTTTGTCCTTATCTGTAAAAGTCATGTCAATGGTCTACCATTGCTCTTAGAGAAGACGAAGTCTTTAATACAGCCCATGTAACCTGGTATAATCTGTCTCCTGTCTCCTTAGTCTCTTTCCTCACCAGGCCTGCCTTCTTCTTCCAGACTTGCTATCTGTGTGTGCTCAGAGACCATACTGACTTTCCTCGAGTTTTGCTAATAGGCCATGTTACTGCCTCCTAATAAAGGGCCTTGGCACAGTATCTTTACCCTACATGGGATCTGGAATCCTCTCTCCTCCTGCCATTTTTGCCTATTTATTTCCTCTTATTCCTCAGGCCTCAGTTCCTTTATTTCTCAAGAAATCTTCCCCAAGTCCCCTGACTGGACCTAATTTCCTGCATGTGCTCTCTATAACACCCTGTACTTCTCTTTCATAGCCCTACAGGAGGAGTGCTATAATCAATGATATATTGTATAATTATTTGATTAGTGTTGGTTTCCTTCTAGTAACATCATCATAAATGCCATCATCATGAAATCAGCCAGTACAATTTGGGGTGCTTACTATGTGCCTTACACTATTTAAGCATTTTATATGTATTAACTAATTTATTTCCCAAGACATTCCCCATTATACAAATAATAAAACTGAGGGATAGAAAAGTAATTTGCCTGAAGTTACACTGCTTGGGGTTGATGAAGTTAGAATGTGAATGAATGCAGACAGGCTGCGTGCAGAATCTGTGCTCTTTAAACACTGTATTTCTGTTGACCTTTAAGTTTAAGTCCTAACACATAGTTATTGCTCAATAAATATTTGTTGAAAGTATGAATGGATACATTAATAAAATGGATAAATAAAACATTGAAACTCCATATATGCCTAACTCTTAACTGGAAGCATTTGGGTGTGGTACGAAAGGACCATGATAAACCAACCCTTCATAGTCAGGAGTACATTCTAGAGAAGATTTGGAAAAGAGAAACCCTGGAGCACTTTATGTGATTTGTGATGAAAATCTTGCAAGCTGTTAACCAAGAGATTAGTTTAGTGGTCTGTGTGTCCTTTATTGTGACCTTTCCCGATATGGACTTTTGAGTTTTTTCAGTGTCTATAATCCCATAGGCTGATGTTTATAATCTTGAGTTCTTACGCCATATTCGCTAAGGTTTTCCTATACATGAAACAGCCCTTACAGACTTTGAAATAGAGCAAGTCAATGTTGATATCATCCAGGGCTCTGCCAGGCTCTCTTACTTACCCAAAAAGCAAATCACTCTCCCCTTTCTCATCTCTATACGATAAAGTACTACCCTTCTTTGGATTTTTATGCACTGAGATTTCTCCACGAACCTGAGAAGACATCCAGATAAAACAAGGTGGAAAATGGCTGAAACTAGTTGTAGTACCTTAGACATTAGGTTATTATCAGAAATCCTTATTTAACTCCCTTTGTATTGCCAGACTGTGATAAAAACATAGTCAGTCTCATAGCGGCACTTTCAACAATAGCTAAATCATGGAAAGAGCCAAATGTCCATCACCTGATGAATGGATCAAGATGTGGTTTATATGTACAATGGAGTACTACATGGCAATGAGAAAGAATGAAATCTGGCCATTTGTAGCAAAATGGATGGACCTAAAGGGAGTCATGATAAGTGAAATAAGTCAGGCAGAGAAGGACAGGTACCATATGTTTTCACTCATAGGTCTAACAGAAGAAACCTAACAGAGGACCATGGGAATGGGAAAGGGGAAGGAAAGAGTTGGGAAGAGGAAGTGAGGCAAATCATGAGAGTCTTTTGAATGCTGAGAACTTGTGGGGAAGAGCAATAGGTGTTATATGGAAACAAACTTGGTAATAAACTATTAATAAAAATTTTTTATTTAAAAAATAATATAATAGCACTACTGCTCTTACCATTTTCAAAGAACCACAAGATTTAAAAAAAAAAACATAGTCTCTTTGTGGACTTGCCTTCACATACCCTTTGCTAAGAGATCAGATAGAAAAAAATCCCCAAACTGTTATTATTTCTATATGAATAAGAAGACATATGTGGTTTCTATATATCATGTGTTATACTATTACCAATTGCATCTCAAGGAGTGCTAGCTAGAGGACTGATTCTTCAACTTTACTACATAGTCTTAGCTCTCTGAATTTGTTATAGGATAATGAGGGGAAAATGTGAGGGAGGCATTTGGTAATGGTGTGATAAAGGTGGTTTGTGACTCATGATATTGGGATGGGGGCAGGAAGTGAATCAGTATGTAATCTGTGTGTGTGTGTGTGAATAATGAGATATTTTGTTTTTCCCACTATTGAAATTGTTGAAAGGAGTAGTGACTTAGATACTTAATTTCTGTACTACTGGATTTACTAGCAAAGAGGAATGTAGAATAGAGAACAAGGTGACATTGGTCTTGAGTGGTAATAATTGTATGATTCTGTGATCTATTCGTGTCACAACCAATGCAAATTTACATTTAGTTGGTATCTGTATAAAACTGCGCATAGTACTGTTTTATATCAAATATCACTAGGGGGTATTTAATACATAAAACAATGAAGTTGATGTTTATGTATAGGTAGTCATACTAGAATTGAATGTTCTAACTCATGGAAGAAAGAGAGATCCTGAGTCTAGGACAGCTCTAGGCATCCTGGATAACCTCCACAAACATAGCAATCCCAGGATCAGCTCATAATTAATCATAATTATCTTTGGTCATAGAATTTCAAGTTAGGTGAGTAGGATATGGATTTGGGGAGGATTCTTCATGCCAGATAAAGATTGGATTACTCAGAGGTGCCTGGATGGCTCAGTCACATAAGTATCTGAGTTGTGATTTTGGCTCAGGTCATAATTCCATGATTATGAGATTGAGCCCTGTGTCAGACATGGAGCCTGCTCAAGATTCTCCCTCTCTCTACCACTCCCCTACTCATTCTTTCTCTCTATTTATCAAGAAAGAAAGAAAGAAAGAAAGAAAGAAAGAAAGAAAGAAAGAAACAAAGAGGGAAGGAAAGAAAGGAAAGGAAAGGAAAGGAATGGAAGGGAAAGGAAAGGAAAAAAGATTGGATTATTCGTAGGGAAAGCTATTCAATATAAGATGTATAAGACTAAATTCAAAGTTCTTCCTAGAGAATAAGGTTACTATGAATGAGGCAAAAAGCTAGACAGGTGTCTGAACTAGAGCACTGGGATCTAAGTGAGATAAACCAGAAGCAAAACCCAGTAGGAATTGAATCAGAAATCCATGTTCACTTATCAGCTGGACTTCAGAGCAGGATTCAGAGGTTCATATATCCCAGGTTCCCCAGCTGGGAAATAGGGGAGTAGAGGGGTGGGGGATGGGGTGAAAAACTGAAAGGACAGCTGGTCAGCAACGGACCAATTACACAAACTAGTCAACTCTTTAAAGGGATTTCATGGCAAAAGAATTGGTGAAAAGACTAAGTTTGGAGGTTCTTTCTGATTCTAGGCACAATTGATTCTGTATATGACAGCCACAAATTAGATTATTTCCATATTCTAATTGCTGGTTAGTAGACAGCAAACA
Source organism: Suricata suricatta (assembly GCF_006229205.1). NCBI lineage: Eukaryota > Metazoa > Chordata > Mammalia > Carnivora > Herpestidae > Suricata > Suricata suricatta. Next base: position 21,790,097 of record NC_043708.1, on the reverse strand, counting down.
ATATACATCCATCACTTGCTCCATAACTGGTGGTGCTAAGTCATCATGTAACCCCAGGTCCTAGTATAGAGCCTAGCAAAAAGCAGGTGCTTCATAAATGATTAAGGAGTGAATGGATGAGGGATGAAAGAGGTGTTAATGGATGAATAAATAGCAAAATGTTGGGGCAGATAGAGTGGGACTGTGGCAGGCAAGGGCTAACATCATCCTTTAAGGACCAACTCAAACTGCCACATTTTCACTACAGCTTTCACTGAATTAATTACTTCTCTTCTTTGTTCCTATGGTGATTTATTTGTTCTGCTTCAATAGCATTTATTAGTTGTATTATAATTACATGGCACAAATCTCCCTCTTTCCCAGACTATGAAATCTTTGACCATAGGGATTTTTATTTTGTACCTACACTACTGCACATAGTATCTGGCACAGGCGAGGCATTCAGCAAATAATAACCAAATAGAGTCTGTACAGTTTCCAGTGTACCCATTTGGTTTGCAAACCACGCTTCATTCATCTAAATAAGGTTATAGCTTTGGGATCATGTGACAGTCACATTGCAGAATCAGAGCAGTAACCTCTCCAGTATCAGGATTCTTCTTCCAATCCTTCAGGTTCTCTCTGAGCAAGGCTATCTTTTCCTTTACCTCCTGGAAATCAGTTATTGGAGGAAGTTGTCAATCTGTGCTATTCTAGATTGCCCCATGGTTCATGTACTTCTCTGATGAAGAGTAATGAGCTCTATGTATAGAATTGCACTGTTAGAGGACCCTCAGCACAGACACAGATACTAGGACCACACTGGGAAAACAAAGAAAGTGGTCAGAGGCTAAGAGAGACAGGGCAAGGAAAGCATAAAGGTTGTGAAGAAAGGAGCTCCTCTCTTTGTCTCAATGTACTGGGGAGCCCAGAAATGGCATCACTTTGTACTCCAGTAGTGACATTTTAATTTATAAGCTAACAATGCACAGATCGCCAACTGCAAAAATTGATTTGGTTGTTCATCTGATTCAACTCATGTCAGAGTTTGAAAGTAATTATGATAGTGGAGCTGATAGTCAGGCAATTACATTGTGTTCTCTTGCTTTCCAGCATCTTCTCCCTCTTGTTTCCTCCATATCCCTCCACCCACAAGGCTGTTCTTGTGGGGAAAAAATGTAGACCCAAGACAAGAGAGTAATCTTTGGAGAAGTGATATGTGAAGTCCTACAGCACAGGCTATAATAAATAACATGTTGTCTGGGCTCGTTTTTTATCTTAATCTAATTTTTGTTACTCTCCTATGAAATTTAACCAGATAAAAGATAGAGACTATTTTGACCCCTTCTTGAAAATATTAAATAGTGAGCTACAAAACATGTACTACAAAACAGTTATTCTTCCTGACTTGAACTTGAGTTGTGTTCACCTTATCAACAGATACAGATTGTCATTCTAAAGAGATTTCTTCAGATCATAATGTAAACAGGAACTTGGGGTAAGGAGAGATTTAGGCAAGGTTAAAATCAGGTCTGTGTTGGGGAACAGATTTTATAGGATATTGAAAATAGGCCTTGAAATAGTAGTGCAAAACACAGGACAATGTATTAGAAAGAAGGAAGATTTTTTGCTGGAAAGAATATCTGGAACATACCCCTAAAATAGTGTAGAAGATGAAGTTGAAGAGTATATCACAAGGCAAAATTACTTTTTAGACAGATGAAGAGATTTGATGGATGGATGTGGATTCCTTGATCTATTTACATTTTAAAGGATTTTTTTATTTGCAAATACTAGAAAATTCAATGTTTTTGACCTAGCACAATGGGATTTTCCTATCCAAAGCTAGTGAAATCAGAATTTGAGGATGGAGAGTCTACTCATTCCAGAAAACACTGGGATATCTAAATTATTTGAAAATGTTTTTCTCTTGAAAATATAGAAAAAGACTTTAAAAGAGTTTATACAAAGGACTTTAAAAGAGTTTAAAATTTTTTAAATGTTTTATTTATTTTAGAGAGAGAGAAAGGGAGAGAGAGAGAGAGAGAGAGAGAGAGAGACAGCGTGAGCAGGGGAGGGTCAGAGAGAGAAGGAGACACAGAATCTAAAACAGGCTCCAGGCTCTGAGCTAGCTGTCAGCACAGAGCCTGACACGGGGCTCGAACCCACGAACTGTGATATCATGAACTGAGCCGAAGCCGGACACTCAACCGACCGAGCCACCCAGGCACCCCATGACTTTAAAAGAGTTTATACCAAGGTTGATGGTATTCAGAATCATATTTCTCTTCCAAGGGAAATATGGCTTAACAATTCACTATGACTGCCTTAAAGTTTAAAAAAAAAATGAGAGCTTCCCTCAAAAACTACCCTATCCCAGATCCAGGTTTTACTATATACACTCCCTTAGCTTCTCTCTAAGCCTCCTTTCTACTGTCTGTTGCACTGCAGTTTGGCACATACAGCCTTTTAATGAGTAAGCATTCTGTACATAGCAAACATGTCAGCTAAGGTTGACAGAACTGATGTTAAGACTGGTCGTGTGGAACATGCCATTGGCCTGTGGTTCTACAAACCTGCAGGAAAACGTTAGGTAATAAACTAGATATATACCAAAAATATCCCGACTTCAGTTTATGTTACTCACATTAAATAACAGAGAGACATTCATCATCTATTTATAAGGCGGGGGGAGTGTGGGAAGAGACCCAAAATATAGATGTATGGACTCTCAGATCTATATAGAGTTGATATCCATTCTCAGGTGTCTAGTTCAAAATACAAATTCAGTTGTTTGTACATTTTTATTTAGTGATATTAACATTACTCCCGAGCCTCCTAAGGTCCACATCATTATTGTAGATTTGCTGAAGGTTTAAAACCCAGTTATGCTCTTCTTGACCTTCTTCTCCTGTCTCTGACCACAGCTTAATGGTTAAGAGAAGGAGCTTGGACTCAGACAGAATTGGATCCAAATTGTAGTTTTGCTACTTATTATCTACATTCTTCAGTCTCTTTGAACCTCAGTTTCCTTCTCTGCAAAATAGAAAGAGTAAAATTGACTCCAAAAGGGGAGGATTAAATGGAACAGAATGCTAACTTGGCACAGTGCTTGACACACAATACTTAACAGATAGTGTGCAATTGTTGCTGCTTTGTTACTGGTTGCTTTAAATTTACCCTTCTACCCTTCCTTCTGTGTAGACTATAGCTTGTCTCTGAGTCTTGCAAACTATCAGATTCTCTTCTGTTTGGACTTTGGGGCCTCTTTTAATCACATAGCCTCTGACCACATTCTCCACCATGGCAGCAGATTACTGAAAAGTCTCTCCCTATGGATTCAGAGCCCTTCTTTGGCCTATCTCACTAGCTTCCTGATTTATACTCACCCATCATTCCTGGGGCTCTCTGTCTATCCTGAGCTGTTGGTCTAGAGTAGACTAGAATATCTGTTTTTCAACACATTTCTCAATAAGGCAACACTGTGGACAACACACATTCCTGATGTCTCCATGATTTAAATGTTATCTCTCCTTATACCATCTCCCTAAGGGACTTTACAATTTTATACTCTTACTCACTTCTAGAAAAAAAATGCATGTTGAAGGCTCCATATATACCTCTGACTTTTTATCTATACCATTTAGATATACATGCATATCTATATATAGATATATCCAATATCTATATTGATCCAATACCTATATATAGATATACCTCTATGTAGATATATTAAGGTATATACCATATATAAAAGACCAGAGGTATTTATATTCAATATATACCTTGGGGGAAAAAAAACAAAGCAATGCATGAACACTTTTTGAGGGCATTTATTTCTTTATTGTTTCCTTGCTATTCATTTTGAGATAGCCACTAAACTTTTATCCCTCTTAGTTTGTATACCACCTTCAAATCTATATGGCTTCACTGTTTAACCATCACAAAATCTCTACCATGTGTATTGAGTTGGGTCCAATACAATCTCAATTTGGGACACTCAAGAGGTAGAAAGTTCCATCAAATTAATATCCTGATCAACAAAAAAAGCTTCATTTAAATGTTGGGGATACAAATGTTTCTAGTGCACATCATTAATCTTTCCTATCTTAGAAAGCTATCATTAGGGTCCCTGGACTTCATTTCAAGTTCTTGCATGACTAGGGGTCAAAAGCCCCAAAATGTGGAGATGTAGTAAACTGAGCTGCATCTGTATCATCTACCAACTCAAAAAACCCTCTGGAGGGTATTTCTTTTTGGCAATCTCTCTAACACTACCTTGACTTTTGCATAAGATACAACTCTCTCTCTTGCTCTCTCTTTAAATTCAAGCACATTTTTAGGGCTCCTGGGTGGCTCAGTCAGTTGTGTGTCCAACTCTTGATTTTGGTTCAGATCATGATCTCACAGTTTGTGGGTTTGAGCCCTGCATTGGGCTCTGTGCTGACAAAGTAGAGCTTCCTTAAGATTCTCTCTTCCTCTTTCTCTGTCCCTCCCCCGCTCATGATCTCTCTCAAAATAAACATACATACACACACACACACACACACACACACACACACACACGTACATACATACATAATTCAAGCACATTGAACTTCTGGTTCAAAAAGTAAATTTCTTTTTTAAAAAACTGGTTGATGAAACTCTTAAAACAATAAAGTTCTGCTTCTGTTTTGCAAATTAACCTCATGGCTTTAGGAGTTAGTATAGTTTTGTCTTGTTAGATGCTAAAAAGTTCTTTCTCTTAGTTCTTGATGTTCAGTTTTTCTGCCTACTCATTTATTTATTTAATTCATAAATGCTTGCCAAACTGCATACCATAGGTTGGTTGATCTAATTCAAATGCCCAGCCTGTAACTAAGGAAAGAAAAATGCATTTTGGTTTTGTTATTGTTGTTGTTGTTGTTTAATTGTTTTTTTTAATTTTTGAGAGAGAAAGACAGAGACAGAGCATGAGTGGAAGAGGGGCAGAGAGAGAAAGAGACACAGAATCTGAAGCAGGCTCCAGGCTCTGAGCTATCAGCACAGAGTCCCATGCAGGGCTTGAACTCATGAACCACAAGATCATGACCTGAGCCAAAGTCAGACACTTAACCAACTGAGCCACCCAGGCACCCCAAGAAAAATACATATTGTGAAGAATGGGTATGAAATAGAGAAGTTAGTGGCAATGTGATATGGGAGAAAGAGTAGGACCAACATGCATGGTAATTCATATGATATGTTGAAGGGCATAAGGAGCCAGGAAAGGAAGAGAATGGACTGATATCCATCGCTTTCCAACAGAATCTAATTCCAGCCCTCACCCCTTTGTTCATGCTCAATGAGAGTATAGGCTGGAAAAATTTATGCCCTTAGTTCTTCTCTGGATACCAGGGTTCCAGCTCTCTAATCCATGGTTCCATCACAAATGTTCACCTGATCCAGTTCACTTTTTCAGTCTGGATCAAGGACACAGTAAAGTTCAGTTAAGTCTGACATTTATTGGCCTTTCGTGTGACTCAGAATACAAATTGAATCCACTGCTACAGAAGCAGCTTTCCACACAAATCTAATCCCCACCCTCTAATCACCACATGGGAGGATAATGTCCAAATGCTCAGATTGCTGATAGCAAAGCCCAAGTTCATTCCTGTTGTTTTACTGCAGCTACTTATCACAAGATATTACTTGTCTCTTCTGCGGATGGGAAGTGGTGGCAAAAAGTCTCTGTAAGTGTTCTACATGGTTTTCTTCTGTGCTGCCTGGCATGCTTTGAAGTAAAATGATCTCTATTTCATCTGCCTTGTTGCAGGTGAAGGGTCTTGCAAAACATGTCCATTGCATAAGAACAAACCCGCCTGAATATACACTTGAAATTAATATGACATTGTATGTCAGTTATGCTTTAAAAAAAAAGACAAACCTGCCTTATTTATGAACACTGATAACTGATAACCTCTGGACTCCCTCCACAGCTTACAAATTCTTCTGTCCCTTGAAAACATCATGTACTGTGCTATAAGTATTAAGTGTGGTTTTTATTCCCTAAAGTTTGTATTTAAAAATTTTATGTAGTTTATTTATTTTTGAGAAAGAGAAAGACAGAGCATAAGTTGGGGAGGGGAAGAGAGAGCGGGAGACACAAAATCTGAAACTGGCTCCAGGCTCTGAGCTGTCAGCACAGAACCTGATCTGGGGCTTGAACCCAACAACCGCAATATCATGGCCTGAGCTGAAGTCAGACACTCAACCAACTAAGCCACCCAGGTGCCCCTAAAGTGTGTATTTTAAACAAGTTGCTACTTAAAGGAAAAGCTTACAGATTTAGTAACAAGTGGACTAAAATTTAGAAGATATGAAGTATCATTCTCTCTGGTAGCCATGAGCCAGATTCCTAAGCCATTAACTTAAGTTTGTTACTCTTTCTCATATTGTCATGGAGCAAAAATAGTTGATGGAGACCAGGAGACTTGTTTGGTCTCCTGTGTCACAGCTAAGCATATGACCTCTGACTAGACCGGACAGAACTCTGCATCATATGTAAAGAGTACTCTGAGTGAAGGTCCTGTAGGAATGAAAAGCATGCTTATCATAATCCCTTAAAGATTTTTAGAACAATTTCATTCATTTGACAGAGCTAGTGTGTAGAATCTATGATGAATGATATTGAAGTTTATTTATTCCATCATGCATTGAAGTCTTTGGGGGCATTAAAAAATGAATGAATGACAGATTTGGTAATATGATAGTGATTTTCATTATCTCTTGCAGTATAGCTCTAAAATATTAATCAACAAATGATTGTCTTGAAACTTTTAGCCAACAGCATTACAGCTTCCAAGATATTGCCGAGGAATGCTAAGGAGCTGTTATGTAATCTCATAAATCATATGAGATTACAACATATAGAGAAGAAAGGAACTGAATCCAATTAAACCTGGTAGAAAAGCCACAGGATATAATGATCTAAATTGGGGTTTTTTTTCTGAGATTTATACCCTTATATGATAGGAAACTAGCAGGAGGTCTACTATGACCCAAAGAGAGAAGGATTTTGGCCACATGCGTAAGACAGCACTTGGACCCCGAAGTTCCTCCTTGAAGTGTCCCCATTAAGTCTCTGTGGGGTGTCCAATGTTCACTCTCACGGACCAGCAGAGATGAGGGGATTTGTCTTCCTCAGGCAAAGTCCCTCTGCTGAGAATTGGAGCAAGGCGACACGTTGCCACTTGCCTATCTTTCAGAAAAACCACTGCTGCGATAGCGTTCAGTGTCCCGAGGGCCTTGCCCGGATGGACGTGTGTTTTTAATGATACGATTTTGGTATCCAGCCCTCCGCGGATAGCTTGGCATCTGTCTTGTTATATTTAAATAGCACTGACTGAGAATGTGGATGTTAATTGGCGGTTAGTGACTAGGTTGCCGGTCTTTTGTTACCCCAGGCTTCAGCTAACCATTCATTAACTAGGAGGAAATGTTTGACCCAGAAGGTCATTACTGTTATTAAGTGGGAAAAGAAACTAAAATGCTCCAAATTGCTTTTTTATGAATCAGATGAGGATTTAAAAAAAAAGAAAGAATGGAGGAAAGAAAAAAAGAGAAAAGCTTGTGTAACATAGAGTCAGTATTCATAGCCCCCTTTTCCTGTCCCTTCAAGATCAGATGGTAATGTTTTGGGGGGAAAGGCTGTATTTCCAAATTCTCATTGCTTTACTCTTCAGAACTTTACTATTTTGACATTCACTAAAAAAGAAAAATTTCAAAGCATTCTTTAACCGCATCCAGAGATTGCAATTCCCCAAATTTTCAAAGCAAGTCATTTTGTCCAGATCCACATACTTTCTTTAACAGGCCTGTGTAATTAAAAAAAAAGGGGGGTGGTGATTAAAAGTAATGTTATTACCTATATCTTTTTTTAAAGTTTATTTATTTGTTTTGCGGGCTTGAATTCGTGGGGCTAAAACATCCGGGCTCCAACTCTTGAATCATGAGATCATGACCTGGGCCGAAGAAATCAAGAGTTAGTTGCTTAACCAACTAAATCTTAATCCAGGTGCCCCTAACATACATCTTTTTATGTAAAATTATAAGGCTATTATATATGTTTGTAGAAGTCCCTTTTTAGTAAACTAGTTGTGTTTTATTAAATTTGCTGATTAAGCCTTAAGACTCACTGTGTAAAGGAAGTATGAGTCCTGTGTGTCTTTCTGGATTCAATCTATGACCTTTGTGATTTTGCCTCTTTGGTGATCTCCTCATTACCCTTATAATGCAAAAAGAAAAGAAAAATTGGTTTGATGGGGTGCTGTGAGTCTTGGCAATTAAAACTTCACATCAAAATTGTCTCCCAAGAGAAAATACTACTCTCCCTTTTAATAAAAGGATACAATTAAACCTTCCCTCAAACCTCTCTCCTTCAGATGTATGAAGTCTTATGTAAAAGATGGAGGTGGATTCTTGTTTAGTTGAAAAATTGAAGCAAGAGCCAAAAGCATTTCTACCCATAAATTGGTTTATGAATATTAAATATCCCAACCTTGACTCTGACTAATTAAAATAAGAAACTGGAAGGTATGGTGTTCTCCGTGCTTATTACTCTGTTGTTTTAGTCCTGGGTTTAATTCAGTGCCCTCAGCATTATTGTCTTTCCTTTCTTTGGTTGCATGATGCCTTACGGATAGGAAATGCCAGTGTTGTACCTATGGGGATTCATGAAGACTACAGAAAGTAATTGAGTTGTTTGGAAATCTCTCTAAATTAGGCCTGAAAAGGTACTGAGTTTATTTTGCACATCTTTTCATTTTCCTTCCAAAGATTAGGACTGGACGTTAGAAGGCTCTTTTAGCTACTTTTAAAAGGAAACTGTATTCTTGAACCAAACAGGACTGAAGGTGAGGTGCTACACAGTTTTGAAGGCAAGAGCATCTGATCTCCAAAGTATCGGAAAATCTCTTCTCTAGTTGTATTTGTAGGTACTTTTTGTTGTGTTACTTTTTTTTTTTTTTAAAACAGGTAAAGCTCAAATGAGCACAGCATGGCCCAGATGGTGTTTAAAGCTGCCCAAGTTTCTTTTATGTAACTTTCTCTTCGTAAAGTGCATTCCAGCTGGGAATCTATTGGGCCATTAAAACTTTGTCCCTTTTATGTTTTTGTTATTCTTGCACACATGCGCACATGCACACACACAGGCATAAACATGACCATTCCAAATGTATGACATTTAATCACCCCTAACAGGGTGGGAAGTAACTCTGCAGGGCTTTATTAACTGTCTCCCAGGCTACGCATTTCCTTCAGTTGGAAGACAGAAAAACTCTGCGTGATGAATTTCCAAACAGGAGTAAAATGCTTATCCACAGATAGGAATTCTTTGTAAGGCTTCGTAGAGGCCTTACTTAAGAGGAGGTACAGACAGGCCTTCCATTCATCTCTGGAGTGTCTGTAGGAATGTCCTCATTCAGCAGAGTGTCTCCAGCAGTGAAAATGAGCTTAGCCTAACAGTGCTATTAAATGCTTGGAATGTGCATTCCTCCTGGGATTAAACAAATAAGTGTACTGGCATTTGTGTGAAAACATCATCTTGCTGGTGCACGACTAGTGTATATGTGATTTGGTTTGTATGTCAAGTAACAAGGGTGAGTTTCCCTGGAGCCATCATCATTTCCTCTTTCTTCATGTCCGTCTGTTTCTCTCTCTATATAATTTTTTTCCATTCCACTGCCCAACATCTCCAAATTTAATCTATACTCCACACAAACCAAACTAGTCTCTTATTCCCATTCCCTCCTCTTTATTTTCCTGCTTCTCTGCACTAACTTGTGCCATTCCTTGGACTATCTCTGTCCACCTCTGCCTGTTAATATCCTGTATTTATCAAAGCCAAACCCAAAGACCATCAGCTTCATGAATTCTTCCCTGCCATTCCAGTCACAAGTTATTGCTCTTCCCCCAGAGCCCTTTTTAATTTCTTTTTTTTTTTTACTATTATTTAAAGACATTTATCGCAGGCACTCACCTCCCTAATTATAAGCTTGAGGATGGGGGCCACTTCACATGCCTTTCAGTTTCCCTCAAAGCAGAAAAGACTTGAATAAGCAAATGGTGAGGCACCCACCTGGGCGCAGCTGGGAATAATCTTGGAGACTGCGGAGCAGAATTTTTCTCAGTGTGAAGGAATTTATTCCTAGACAAATTTAATGTCTCACCTTGGCATCCTTTGCATCATCTGCTAACCAATCTGCTTAAATCTGTTAAATTACTGGAACACTTTGATACTAGTTGATAAATAGCCACTGGCTCAAGACCCCAAGGGTCCTCTACTTCCACCTGCAAACCTCCCATCAAGAGCTCCCTATGTCTGTACCATAAAGGCCTAGGGTAGCCGAAGCTTCCAGAACCCAGCTCCAGCACTATGACCACTGTCCATTCTGATTAATCCATTCTCCTGCTGCATTGATTGTTGAATATTGACTGTTAAATTTTATATTGCCCAGATAATATCATTGATATAGCCAACGTGACACCCACAGAAGGCCGTTAAAGCCATGTACTGTTTACGGGGTATGTCTGCCCTTCACTTAAACAAAGAAGAAACCAGTGGTTTCAATAGGTATTGGGGAATCTTGAGAATTTTCCCAATTTGATTGTAAACGTTAATGAAATTGAGGCCCAAGCTTAAAAATAGAAATGCAGCTATAGATATCTGCTATGATATAAATAAAGATACATATTTTTTATAGACATGTAACTAGGGAATTAGATTCCATCTGAACCTCTGTGGGCTGAGCGATTGGAAGCATATTAGAACAATTTTAAATATAAGCTTTTATTGCCTTTGACTATAAAATATTACTTCTGTGAGAAATTAAGAGTCTAGTCTGATGTGTTCCTGGGTATACAGCCTCTGAAGGTATTTAAAACCTAAAGTATATTTATTCTGAATTTAAAGATGTTTTGAGACTGCCAGTGTGTAAATGTGTGCTCTGTGACTAACACCATTTAAATGCTCTCCCTCTGCATGCATTAATGTGTGCATCGAAGAGAAGAGCAAGGGATGATAAACTGCACGACGTTCAAGTAAGATTTATCTAAGAAAGAACAGTCTAGTGCATTAATGTGAATATTCAAAGATAGATGTTTATCTTAATGGACTCAGAGGTACTTACAAACAGCATAATTGCCAAAGTCATTTTACAGGGCATTTATTCGGAGCGATTACATTTACTCTTACTTTCTTTTATATAAAGAATTCAACTTAAAGGTTTAAGTGAGACAGGACTAGTGTGGCCACAAAATACCATAGGTTGGTTCTTCCTAGTCTCTGCTCAGCCAAGGCTATTTGGAATAATGAGAAGCAGAACTCCAAATCTTGTTTTTGGCACTCACTGGACTATTTGCAAAAGATTGGTCAATTAAAATTTTAAATTGTCCCAATATTTCCTACGGATTGACTCACTTTCAGCCTATAGTCCTGCAGGTAAGGAATTGACTCACTGGTACATGATTGTAGAATTGCAAGGTATATTGCCTGCGTATACGCTTGTTTGGACCAGTGAGACATATTGTATCTTGAAAGCAAATATGCTCTTCCAAAGCAACTCCTGTTCTTGACAAATAGCTTGTAAAAGAGTTCCTGTCCCTGCCACCTTCTAAGGTCAGAATTACTAATAATCTGACAAGAATGGGAAGTGCTTCTCTCTTCCGTTCGCATCATTTCCACACTTTAAACATGACTCCTGGCTTATCCAATTCTATTTAAATCCACAGAAATTCCCTGAGCACCTGCTATACATTTAGAATATATCCTGCACCCAAGCTCTGGTCTAGCATTTTAGCCCTGTGGATACTTTCAAACCAGTATTAAATAGCATTAGGATATTAACAACACATCACAGAATAGTAACATGTCTGAGTTGTCTATATCCATTTCACTCCACACAGCAAAGCATGAGATAGAGGTCATTGTCTCAAATTTACAGGAGAACAAACTGCAGCTCAGAGTGCTCGTGATCACCCTGGGCTCCCCTCCAGGGACAGAGCTCGTGTTTTCTGACCCCACACAGCACTTTTCCTTTGATGGTATAGTTGGCTCTATCTTTGCTTAAGTAGCAGTCAAGTAGAAGGAAAACGTCAGTCAGATGTGTATCATATGTCAGAATATAGTTAAGTACATTCAGTGAGATTTGAAGAAAGTACTAAGTTGGTCTGCTCGAATATTTTATTTTTCAGCCATAGGATCAGGAAAAAGCTGCATGAAAATGTATTTGGGTTGTGTTCTAAAGAAATATTTGGACAATCTTACCAGGTAGAAATGGAATAAAATTCAGGTAGAGCTGGGTAAGGAGTGCTGTGAGTCAGGATCCTGTTAGAAACTTACCAGGCATATTCAAAGCATGGAAAACATTTATTTTTTTAAGTTTATTTATTTATTTTGAGAGAGAGAGAGAGACTGACTGAACGGGGTAGGAGCAGAGAGAGAGGGAGAGAGAATCCCGAGCAGGCTCCACACTGTCAGCACAGAGCCTGACCCGGGACTTGATCTCAGGAGCTGTGAAATCATGACCTGAGCTGAAATCAAGAGTCCAACACATAACTGATCGAGCCACCCAGACTCTCCAGCAAATTTTTATTTAGTAGTTGCAGTGAGGAGGTACCTCCAGAGGCAGATGGTAGTGAAAGACAGTGCTACAAAGTTACATTGGAACCCAGAGGGGGAAGATCCTGAATTAAAGAAAAATTAACTCTAGAATTCACTTGATAGACAACAGATAAATTTGGAGGAAGAGAATGTCACACTGAAAGCTATGTTTTTATTCTGGCAATGCTTTATTGGGTTCATTGAAGATAGACAGAGGAGTGGAGGCAGGGGGTCTGATTAAAGATTCTCAAGATCCATCCGTATAAGCAGCCAGGGCCATATAAATGAAAGGCAGAAAGACATTTTAGAGAAGGCCTTTGAGGGATTTGGTGCCTGGAAGTGTGATGCTGAGCAGGGAGGATTCAGAGATGACCCTAAGGGTTTGGGCTTCTTCCTGGCGGGTAATGATGCCGTAGACAGAGGCAAGAATGGCAACAGTGAGAGGCGACGGTGGCTTCAGTTGAGGATATGTGGATTGCACCTACTTACAAAATACTCACTTCACAATATATTCTCTCACTAAGGTGAAAATGTTTATCCTGTCTTCTCCAACTCCAAGATGATCTCTCCTCTCAGACTCCTTTTGAACTCTCAGCTGGGCCGTAGAGTTGACATATAAGAGCATGGGAATCACTGTGAAGCTTTTCAAGTCCCACTCCTAGATACTATTAAAATGCTCCCTGGGGACTAATGTCCACCAAAAGCTGAGATCACTCACATGACCCCTTGTGTCATCTCTGTCTCTGGTTGCTTGCTATGCATTGCTCTCCCTGTTCTGACTGTGTTCACCTTCGAGTAAGAGAAAACTTGACGGGAAGTGATGGAAGAAGGGGTACAGTTTCTCACTTAACAAGAATTCTGGCATCTGGATAGTAGAAAACTGCTTGTGTGGGCTCCGATTGTGCATCTGGCAATAGCAAAGTTAGCTTCTCAGATCTTGTGCTCTTTCCCTCACACTCCACCTTCTGGTTACAAGATGGCTGCTGCTACTTCTCATAGCCCGTGCTGACTCAAGGAAGAAGAAGGGACTCCCATTTCATCCTCTTTTACTGAGAATCGAATAAGTATTTCCTGAACCTCTTGCAGATTTCTTTATTCATTATGACTTTGTCCAGACGGATGTCACATGGCTACATGTAGTTGCAAAGGAAACCTGATTAGGCTGGTCACATCACCAGTCCTAGAAAGGAGGAAGAGTAGAGTGGATATTGACAGTGTCCCCAACATTTGTATTTCCTGCTATAGAGTGAACACTTTGAAGGCAGGGACCACATTCCGTCAGGCCCTGTGCCCATATTATGCCATGCCCCCTTCCTTCCCTAGAATTTGGCTCGACACAGATAGGTCTGTGGGGGGAAAGAGCTTGAAAAACTAATCTTTGCCTTGTATGTTAAGCACCTTCTTTGTTAGTTCCTCTGAGCAGCCTTAGGAGTGTGGGAGCTTCTGGACATATTTTAGAGAGGCTTTTTACAGCACCCCTTAAAAAATAAAAATAAAAAAAGAAAGAAAGAATTAAGGAAAAGAAAAAAAAAGACCACATGCTGGGAGGAAATCTATGCTGCTGTAAAAATAGAATAGGGCTCAAGTGCATTCTTCAGTAATGAATGCAAGAAAAGAAGGCTTCTTAAATTATGAATGTGACTTCTCTTGTTTATTGCCCAGTAATCCTGTTTTATTGATTTCTGTTTATTTCCAATCACCTAGAATGAGAGACTATGTTGTTTAGAGATCTTGATCCCTAAAAGATTGTTTAAAGCTACTCAGCTGTATTTAGTTGTTTATTTTTTGCTCAAAGTGATCGAATCAATACAAATACAAACAAAACACTTTTTCCTTTGCTCTCTAGATGACTGGTGGGAAAAAAAAATACAGAAAAGCTAAATAAAGATGCTTGGATAAAAAAAGTCCCAGAAAATGACATATTGATTTCTTTCAAAGAGTCAGAATGTAAATTAAAAAATAGTCTTCTGACACAGTTTTTAAAGAGGCACTGACTCAGCAGTGGTGGCATTTACTGACTTTCTCTTCCTAGAGTGTTAGTTTGGAAGTACATCCCACTTTCCCGAAGATCAGCTGGTTCTGAGAATTCTCAGAGGGATATTCGTCCCACAGTCAATGCTGCCAAAGGTCCTTGGCTCTATATGATAATTTGCAGTTGCATTTTGCCGTCCACGACATGGCCCCTGTGTATGCTTAAGGACACTGTACAATTTTTAAGGAAATGATGCCATCATAATTCTTTTTTAAAGTGGTTGCATTGAAACTCATCTGAGAATTGAAAAGAAGTGGGAATAAACAAGGCCCTGGGCCTGATGATGGAATATTCTCCAGAATGTTTATCACCCTCTGGTGCTAGCAGATATGAGGGGGGGGGGGAGGCATGGACACAGAAGAGTCATACCAGCATGGGGGGCGGGCAATGCTGCTGCTCTTTCTCCCGAAGTACCCCTCTGAGAACAAGGCTGGTTAAAACCCACATGCATGAGGCCAGAAGTGAAACACAAGGGACCCCATTTCAAGAGCCCAACTATTTGTTGTAATCTGAGTTCCTACAAACCATGTTAGAACCCTTCAGCCTGGTTCAGAGACATTTCACACAACTGTTCTCAGGAGCAATTGCAAAATGTGTGGGAACCAGTGCAAACTAAAACTGAGGGGACTCTTGTTCAAAGAACAGAAAACAAAAGTGTTGTTAAGAGTTCAAAAATATCAAGCTTTTTTTCCTTTCTCCACAGTTCCTCGACTTATCATAAGACTTTTATTTTTTATTGAATGCCATTTTAAGTAAATAAAAATAAAAAGTTTTCATTATTAGCATGAATGTGACCATTCAGCTTTCTATTGTGTGATGCTAGTTTTAAAGACAAATATAAGAGCATTTAACTAGAATGCAGATTTGCCAAAAAAAAAAACATGATTCCTATTTCACGGCTCATATATGCATATGTATGTTATTCTTACCAGAAGTGTAGAAACTCTCCACCTGTCTTTATTTTACTTTAAAAATATTTTTATGTTTATTTATTTTTGAGAGAGAGACAGAGAGCACGTGAGCGAGCGCATGTGTGGGAGGGGAGAGAGAGACAGAGGATCCTAAGCAAACTCTATGCTGACAGCACCCCGTGAACTATAAGGTCATCCATGACCTGAGCTGAAGTCAGACACTTAGCTAACTGACCCACCCAGGCGCCCCTTTCTTTCACTTTTCACTGCATGCCTCTTCTACTGACATTCTACCTTCACCTCACTGATGAGTAAGCTAGGATGAAAGGAAAAAAATCTCTAGGTGGTGTTTTCCCTTTTGTTATTTTTAGTGTAAGTGGTTAGCTAATACTTCTGTTAGCTAATAGAAGTAGGAAAGGATTTCCTCAGTTGTTTATGTTTTTAGAACACCATTGCCTTCTTTCTGCTTTCTAAGCAACTTCTGGTTAAAAGGGAACACAGCAGCCTGTGGGAGACCCACTTACTCAGCAGATGTAAGATACTCACCTGTGTGTGTTCATATCAGAGAACACGATATGAAACCCTAAAAGATGGAAATGCAAAAGTGATCACCTTTGGACAAGATTCTATCCTAGTAACTTATCTTGAAGATAATACCAACCTCCCATTAAGAAAGATTGGGGGATTTATTCAGATACATCTGTCTGACTCATCTTATTCCATTGGATGGTGGATTTACAGAATCCTATGCTCACAGGGCACCAAAAACTGTGCCTGTACTTGGGGTGGCACTGGACACACACATCACATGCATCCCCTTTCCTTATGCACATGCTCCATTGTCTCACTGAACCTCACTTATAAACGATAAGTTCAAAATAAAATGGATAAGAACTTCAAGGTGGTGAGAGCAGAGCATTAAACCAAGCTCAAGGCCCTTGTGAGCACAGAATCCTGTGTGACTACAGAGGTCTCCAGCCTGGGATTACACCTGCCATATATATGTATATATATATCATCCACTTTGACAGTGAGTGAATGCTGTTGCCTATAAATTAGAAGGAAATGACTAGCCTGGTATTCCTAAGAAATGAGACATAGATAGTCTTCTTTTTCCATATGAAAGTTCTGTTGTGTTTGCTTTTGAATCTATATCTAAGATGTGATAATCCACTTATGGTATATTGTAGCCTGGGAATGAGGAAGTGACTTCTGTGGGGTAAGTGAGTCCATCTGGGTCCTGAATTTCCCACTCAGCAGTACCTAAAAGACTTTTCTAACTTGGGATTTATCATACAAATCAAAGAACTTTATTTGAATCCATCCCCCAATCTTCTTTGTGAGGGGTTCAAATTATCTTTGAGACATGAGTAACTGGGGATAAGTTATCAATCTGAGGTCAGAACCCTTCGGCTTTTCCCTCTCTTGAGCTTGGATGTCATGTTATTCAGTTGGCTTTTATTTTTCCCTTATAGTTCTGATTCAAATTTACTGCAGATTACTTGTAACTCTATCAGTATGTTATTAAATCATATGTCAAATGTATAAAAGTGACTTTAACTGCTACTGTTGCTCTGACACCTGTATCTGAGTTTTCTAATATTATATTCCATGGCTGAGTGGGAGGTATTCTTTTCAGTGTACTAAGGGAGAAACATCTTGTCTTTTTATCAGTTGTATTTTACATTCAGTTCATTGCATTCGATTGTTCTCGGTAAACTTGCTGAGCCACATACTAAGCTCCTGGTTGTGCTAACATGCTCTTCCTTCTTGTGTCTCTATTGTCTTGAGCTTACTTTTCTTTCATACTTTCTTAGGTATTGGCATGAACCCATCATACTTTTAATTTTTCAAGGTGGCCATTCTCACCTTTTTTTCTACATTGACATACAAAACATGTTCACATACATTGCACGCTCTTTTCAGTAAAAGTGCCTTTCCACAGACAAAAAATATATATTAGGTTATATTTGACTCCTAAAATTTTGCTGTTTCCCCACTCCTTTCTCTCCAGCTCATCTAGCAGACCTTAATTTATCAGTGATGAAAGACTGAGAACCACTGTTATTTGCTCTTTACCAAATAGCTACTTTTACATCTTTTTTCAGATTTGCTGACCAATATCCAGGACTGGCTTTATCCTATAACTCATTGCTCCCCTCTAACATTTTGGTCTGTTATTAAACCTTCTAAAGCTGTGATCTCAAGCTGCTAGCAGAGGCTGTTTCTCCTGTGTTGAGTGGTAAGGTTAGTCCACGAAATAGAGGGCCAAGAGAAAAACCATCCCACAAAGTAAATGATTCTGTTTTTCCTATTTTCTTCCAAAAACCCATTTCTCCCCCGCCCCCATGCCAAACTTCAAAGCAATAGAGGACATGGAGAAATGAATAATGATAAAATTTCAGTTCGAAAATACACATTGGTCTTCTCTGTAATGGAGACCTTTGTACAGAATTTTAACATCCATTAACTGAGACCTACATCACTTTTTGTGAATTGTATTAATATTTGATCTATCACTAGCCCATTAAATACAGAGGCTTGATTTTGGTGATAGTATTGGCATAAAAAACTCACTCAGCATGGAAATACCACAAAAAAAAAAAAAGAGAAGAAAAAGAAGGTTCCAGAGAGACAAGAACATAAGCAAGCAACAAAACTAGATTAGGTCTTTGGAGGTTCAGCTACGATTTTGGCATTCCCTTGTAACAGTTAGACCCTAAATACTCCAAACAAAGTTTGTGGGAAGAAACAATAGACTTTACAGTAGAAACACAGCCAAGCCTTTCTGATTAGTTCTCCTTAGAGAGGACTGCACCAACAGGGAAAAGAGCTACCCAAGCCAGACCTTAGGTGTATATAATCAATAGGCTCTTGGTCTAGATTCCTAGAGATGGTGTGTGGTTGAGTGGGTGGTTTGTATTTTTTTTCCCTTGCCTCCTAAATAATATGTAATTTCTCCAGGCCAAGAAATAAATTGAAAGGATTTAGAGGGATTTGCTTATCAGTGGAACACCACGTAGCATTACATTCCTCCTGCTTTGGGGAAGGTACATTGAAGTTTGGTTAATCTTCTGTGGTTCAATACTCCTCTTCCCTCTGTCAGGCTGCCTTGAACAACAGATAGATTAATCCCCCTTCTACCCACTCTCTTCTGCCTCCTCCCTCTCTTGTCTCTTGATTCACCCTTCCTTTTTGAGCAGATGGAAGAAATCTTAAAACTGGAAAGAAAAGAAGAAAAAAAAAGATGCCGCCCCACATTTATTTATGTAATCCTAGAAGACCTCCAGGGTAGACAGAAAGACCCTCCAATCCATGGCACAAAATTTGGCTAAGTTTAGCATGGTTCTTCCACTGTTAATTAAATCTTGAGTCTGCAAAGGGATTTCTTTAAAGGTTAATTCATTTGTAAAAGTTACTATAAAACATGTCATTTTTTTATCCCCCTCCAGTATATGCAGTGTGGAAAAGAGGAATAAGAATACGGAGGCTATTGGGGATGAGCAGAGTTTAAAGGACATCTGGTGGCACTATGGGTTAGATTCCTCTATGGTCTGCTATCATGAATGACCATGGATGATCAGTTTTTGCTACAGTGGGTACCACTTATGGACTCACATTAACTTTACATTTTTGCACTTATGGTTTATCAGCTAATCAGTTTTTCTCATTTTGCCTGGCTCAAATCCAAGTAGTCCATAAGCCACGTGAGGACAAGGCTGGGTCTGTCTAGCCCCCTCAGCACAGTGACTGGCCCCACTTAGGCAGCTAAATGAACATTTGTTGGGTGAAGACCAACTAAATGAGTAAATGTATGCATACTTAATATCCCACATCATGAACCATTTTTTTGTTGTTTTTCATAGTCAGTTTTCTTAGCTCTGGCCCAGGTAACCAAATTTGGTGATGCTGAGTGCCATATCTGTAGCCCAGGGCAATTGACTTGAAAGCCTTCTCATTTCATGGAAATATGAGTCAAGTAAAATATGTACACATTCATATCTAACGTGGCAAGTGATTATCTCCAGGAGTGGGCAGAGAGAAAAGAGGAAAGGAATGTTTTGAAAAACCACAATAGCATGAACTTCAGAAGACAGTTTTAAAATTCACAGGGTGTTCCAATAAAGTTATGTGGGCACATAGAGGTAAGGCCTGAGGTGAACCCAAAAAGCATCTGAACTAGATGCCACTTGGTCTCTTTGTCTCCATTGTTCAGAGCCTGCCTCATGGGATTCCCTGAGATTTCACACTCAGGCATGACAAGTTCAAATCATTTGTTTCATTTTTTCATATTAGTGTCAGTTGTTTGTCTTGAGGTTGACTATGAAGAGGTTAGTCAGAATTAAAGGAGGGTATTGATAATCCCACTCCTATATCTTGTTTCTATATTGGGTTTGAGTTGGGAGAAGTGATAAGGTGGTGGGAGGGAGGGGAGGGGTGAGATTATTGCTTCTAACAAGTTTGCCCAAGCTGCAGGCTTTGTCTTCTATCTTTGATTCAGTCTAAAAACTATCCAGTACTGTGCGTGCGTGTGTGTGTGTGTGTGTGTGTGTGTGTGTGTGTGTGTGTCGGGGCGGGTGGTGTCTATAAGCATTAATCTAAAATGGGGCTATGCAATGGCAAAAATTTGATAAAGCCCTAATAGATAAATTTAAATTGTGATGGTCAAGCTTTCCAAATCTCATTAAAGATTATAGATTTACCTACAGTCTGTGGGTTCTTATTTAATTAAAGGCGTCTCATACATTCTTTATTTAAATAGAGAATAAATGTTCTTAATGAAGCTGTATGATTCCCTCTCTCATATGAGATACTTTAAACCTCAACTTTATCACAGAATAGAAGTATAGAGGGGAAAAACTAAAACACCAAGTATTTTAAGGAATTGAATTCTTTTCAGCATGAAGCAGCTGCAGAGATGTATGGCTGTTTTCTGTGGGACTTCAGAATATTTATGGGCCTTTCTCTTTTCCTTTTTCACTGGAAGAAAGGCGATCATCATTCTTGAGTGTGTTATTTATAATTTCATAAAGCTGTTCTGTGGCAAGACTTATTTTATCTTGCGCTTAATCTCAGTCAAATAACTGTGCTTCCAAGGAGCTGGGTGGAGAAAAATGATTATCCCTTCAAATGATTAGCCTCTTCTCAGTATAAGATAAAGGGCCAAAGGTTGGGATTTGGAGTCACAAATAGGCATCTGGGCAGGAAGGAGGAGGCATGGTGAATGTACCTTGAGCTGTTCGGACCATGGTAGCAGACATTTTTCTCCATGCCGAATAACGGGTAGCAATGAGGAATGAGGCTGAGCCACCCCTGCCCTGAGATGAGGTAGACCCCTTCAGAGTAAATAATTAGAAGCAGGTGATTACAGAAACAATAACTCACTGGAGGAAAATGAGAAGCCAGTTCTGTGAAGCTGAGGGAATTGGAAGGTAAATATACCTATAAATTTACTTGGGTGGACAGAGTTTTGAGCTTTCCTCTGTCTCAGTTTATTCTAAGGTAATTTCAATAAACATTGGTAGGAAAAGGAAAAGAATATAAATGCAATGCAAAAATCTTTCAAGAAAAGAAGAAAGAGGGCTCCTTCCAGACAGATATTTTATTGAAAGTTATTATAATACCTATCTTTAGTTTTATGAATCTTAATGCAGAACCAAGTAATTTCAACATATGATTAAAAATATGGAATATGTACTTTTAAATGGAGTAATATGAATTATTATTTTTAATATGGGACTTGGCTCATACATAGGGACAGAAGAATATTTCCCTCCTCTTGAGAAGGCACAGTAAGGTTTTAATCCACACTGTGGAGGGATGGTACAGCCAGACCCACGATGATGTTCTGAAACCATGTGTATGAGCTTCCAAAGGAAGGTGACAGGTGATGCTGATGAGACACGGGGAGGGGAAGAAAAGATGTCTGATGGGACAGGATATTCAATTCATGTTCATTACATGAGTTTGCAGGAACAACAGGATAACTCAGGTGGTTGTCATTCTGTCATGGTGGTACATCTTTTCACAACCCTGTATGACTCCTGGGTATACAAGTAAGCTGTGCTTCTTCAAGCCTCTGAGCCTTTGCAAAGACTGTTGATTCCACCTAGAATGCCCTTCTCCTCCCACCAGCAGCTCTCCATTTTCCCTGCTTCAGGGCTACCTCTCCCTCAGGGCTCAGTGCCACTTCTCCCTCCCAAGGAGCTATCTCTGCTCTCCTGCCATTGCTCCCTTAGCACCTTATGCTTACCCTTGTCAAGGCATTCAGTTTACCCTGTCAAGTATGCCTGTCTATTTGGTCCCCTCTTCAGAGACTGTGGATTCCCAGAGCAGAGGAACTGTGATTTATCTATCACTTTATCCCTCATAACATAGTCTTAACACATAGGTGTTCAGTCAATATTTATTACAGTAATAAGTGAATGGATAAAAGATGAATAAAGCACCTTGATAATATAGTCCTATAGCATATGGTGGAGCCGGTAGTCCATCCACTATCAAACTATTTGGTTTGGAGGTGGTCACAGATCTTGTATTCTTTCTTGAGAGACTTAACAGGATATTTGACATGTGGGAACCATAATATGTAAATACCTTAAGCTCAGCCATTGGGAATTATGAGAGCTTTAGGCTCATAATTTTTCCTCATCATTGTGAGGAAAAAATATGAGGATGACACAGAAGGCCCCTTGATAAACATTCCCAGCATAACTATACAAATGGAAGAACATCCTAAAGCAATACTGTTCCCTGAAGGAGCATGGATGATGGGCAGTTAAAAATAGCAGATGTCACTACAAATGCCCACACCCTTGGCTATTATGGGTACTAAAAGTGTTAATATGTGTTAACTTCTTAGCTGACATCTGAGTATAGCAAGTATTTAATAAGTGGTAAATGTTATTAATTGTCATGATTCTAGAAAGTTCAAATATCTTTTTCTTCTCAAGAGTACTAACTTTTCTTTTCTCTAAGGAATTATGAGTAGCTATGAAAAATGGTTATGATTATAGGAAAACGCACAAACATGCACATACACACACACACACACACACAAACTAGGGCTACTGTATTTTATTTAAAGACAAAATTCCATAGTTCCATTCTACTTATAATAATTATATCCTGAGTCTGTGTGTGTCTGCAGTAGTGAAACATAATTCACCAACCTTGGGAACTAATAGTCAAAAAATGTGCATTTTTTCTCAAAGTTCAGAGTTAGACCATGCATTTATTTGGATGTAGGGAAAAGACACAGACAAGAAAATTAAAGAGCTACTAAAAGAAAGTCTTGGGTTTTCTGAGAGTAATTTTGAATCAAATTGTGATTACTTAAGGATGTGATTCTAAGTGCATATCATCCAAAGCTTTGGTTTGTAATTTGGGTATTTTTTATATGTCAGGGATAGGAGTAGTAAAAATAATTTTTTTAATCCCTAAATATAGTTTCCAAATCCTGAGTCCTTTGCAAATCAAAGCTTGATGACCCTGGCAGAGCAAGTATTTCTGAAACCACAGTGTTCTGTGGCAAGCGTGGTAGCGTTGGATGCCAAGTTCTTCAGGCAAACATTGGTTACTGCATTGGGCAATGCGGGGATCGAGATGTTTGTAATGGCTTTGGGGATTTCATTGGCAGTGGCTGTAATTGGTGCTGTTGAGGTCTGAGGAACAGAAAGGAAGGGGCTGGATTCACATAAACCCACACAGATTGTCTGGACCCAGAACCATGGGAAACAGATTATCTTCCAGTGATTTTTAAGCTCTCTTGCCATCACTTTGAGTGTATTTTTCCTTATCACACTTCATGACAGATGCAGCCAGAGGTGATGAATGAAAGTGGAGGTAATGAATTATCAGCAATGAAGAACTTTTCTAAAGGGGATGAATCACTGAAGATAGGATGCATAAGTGGATGGAAACTTTATTTAAACTAGAAATGGCAACAAGGCTTGGCATTGCTGTTATTGACTGATTGATTGATTGATTGATTGACTTAGTTTTAGCTACTATTTATTTATTTATTTAATCTAAGGTTTATTTATTTTGAGAGAGAGTATGCACATACATACAGGGGATGGGCAAAAGGAGAGGGAGAGAGAGAATCCCGAGCAGGTTCCATGCTGTCAGTGCAGAATCTAACATGGGGCTTGATCTCACAAAAATGAGATCATAACCGGAGCCAAAATCAAGAGTCAAATGCTTAACCAACTGAGCCACCCAGGCACCCTGCTTATACTTATTGAGCTTATACCATATGCCAGGAATAGAGCTTCACTTTTAACATTACACTTAAATTGATGACAAGACACTGTATTTATCCCAATTTATAGGTGGAAAAATTGAGGCTTGGAGAAGGGAAGCAATCCCTGGTCACCGACTATAAGTGTAGGAGCTGAGAGTCACAGCTATTCTCTGTGAGGAGTCAGTCCTGCTCATTCTGTGGTCTGCTAGACTGCCTGTCATGGATCCTCCTTGAAGCCTAGCTACCATTAACAGGAGCTACTGGCAAAATGTACTTGTGTTTATACACTATTCCTCCATATTCATTTAGAAGATCATCCGAAATCAAATTTCTGGGAAATAGGACACAGGGTCAGTTTCCTGGGGAGAAAGGGAATGAAAATGTAGAAGAGCATATATGTGAGGTCTACAGTAGTGGTTGAACACCATTTGGAGGACACAAGTGGAGGTGGAAATAGGGAAAGAGAGTGCTGGGGACAGTGTCACCCAAAACACGGTAGAGGGGGGGAACTTGTACAGAATTAGAGGAGGACAGGGGAAGCTGAGAGGAAAATAGTAAATAGCCTTCAACCTCAGAGTCTAGTACTTTTCCTGGAAAGGAACTCTGACATATCTTCGGCAAATCAAAATGGACATAACTTTCTTAGAATTGTTAAAAGTTTCCACTAATGTTTCACTAATGGCTTGTTTGGTTTCTGTTGGAGTTATGCATTGCTTTCTTACATTTCTGAATGACCTTTTTAAATGTTATTGCCTGGCTTTCAGTTCTTGAGATGAGTTCACTAGATTTTCATTTAATTCACTAGTTTTCACTCAATAGTAGGAACCTAAGCTAGTTAGGCCATATACAGGCCATTCTGCAATATCCTTATAATGAAGTCACCAACAATTAATTTCAAATTGATTATACTTTTGAAATGTATTCTAGACCTCTTTTTTACTACCATCCTCTAAGGGATTTTTTAGACAATCTTGTTTTCTCCTAATTGCCTTTCAACCATAAAATTTTACTGTATATACTGTACATTTGCTTAGGTACTATGGGCTTTTGGTAGGTCAGAAATCATTTTAATACCTTAGTTCCATCCCTGCTATATACCCAAAGCAGTGTTTGATTCTTTGGGGGAGGTCTTCCCTCAATGGACAACTCAAAGAATGATTGTGACCCTTCCAAAAAGGCTGTTTGCCTCTTAGGATTTGCATTTGCAAAGTTAACATGGATTCCCTCACCACTGCCCTTCCCTAAATAACTGAAACTGGTCCTGCACAGGACCCAAGCACAGCAAGGAACCCCGAGGAGGTGTGCTCGCCTTCTCTCTAATACAAATTATGGTGGCTCTCGGACACAACAGCCAGTTCCAATTGGCTGGAAGTGAAATGTACACTTCAGTAGTGTCTAATTGAAAAAAAAAGTATGTTTGAAAATTCTTTTTCTATTACCTTGAAGGAGGAGCAGGGGTTGAAGTATCTCCCTGTCAAATGTAGAATCAAGATCAATAACATGGTTTAAGGCACCTCTCTACCACTATCAATTAAGTGAGATCAATTACCTAATGTGGTTTTTCTACTATTCCTCACAGTAATTCTATGCTTAGTGTGTGTATTTCAAAAAGGTTGTTGTCTGGAAATACTAAGCATATGGGTTGTCATGTTCATTTCTTTGCTAGGACTGTCATAACAAAGCACAGACTGAGTGGCTTAAACAGCAGAAATTTGTTTTCTCACAGTTGTGGGAGCTGGAAGTTCAAGGTCATGGTGTCAGCAGGGTTGTTGTTGTTTTCCAGTAACTCTTTCCTTGGCTTGTAGATGGCTGTCTTCTCCCTGTGGCTTCACATAGTCGTCCCTCTGTGCATGTCTGTTTCCTAATTTCATCATTTTATTAAGGACCCTGGTCATATTTGATTTGGCTTGCCCTAATCTCATTTTAACATAGACTCTATCTCCAAATATTGGTCATATTCTGAGGTACTGGGGGGCTTAAAATTGCAGCATATTAATTTTGGAGGACATAGTTCAGTCCATAATTAACATCACGTAAGAAGAGGTGTAAAAGAAGTCTCTGTGAGCTGCAAGTGCAGACTTTGATGACGCTGTCTCTGTTCAAATCCTCACTGTTTCTTATTAGTGGTGTGTCCTCTCTGAACTTCAGTTCTCCTTAAAAGTATAATAATTATATCTGTCCCAAAGGGTTGTTGTGAGAATTGTATCTAATCAATTAATAATAACTATAATAAACATATATACATGTCTAGCTCAGCATCTGGCTTGCAATTGCTTTTCCTCTTGAATGTGGATTCAGACTTCATTGTACTGGGAATAATAACATCAGCAAGTCAGTTAATATTATTAATATCGAGAAGGGAAAGAAATGAGCATTTATTGAACAACTACTATATATTAAATACTCTTATGCACATAGTAGGACATAAGATCTGTAGATTAATTATTCAATTGTATTTATTGTGCATGCATTATGTATCAGGTACGGAAAATGAGCTTTTTGTCTTCTGTATTGCAAAGGCCCTTCTTACTACCCCTATGTATGGTTTTATGTATTTCTTGCAGCAGATTCCCTGGCATTGGGGAATTTCTGTAGGATTCTATAGAAAAAAGAAAATGTCTCAAGTTGAATTACTATTGTTCCAACTAGATTTTTTCCTGCTCTCGTCAGAAACAGTCCTACCTGTGTCCAGAGGCCGTCATATGGTATTTCTCTGCTGGCCTACATTACTAATTCAGCTAATTGCAGCAATTACATGAAGAGATCGCTACTAGTGAGAAAAGCCATTATACTGTTCCTGAACAGACTGCATTCCACAGCATTCATTAATTATGCCAGCCTATAGATTCACAACCACCAAACCATACACTCGAGACCACACACCGCATGCACTGAAACCCTCTCAAAGTTCTTAGTGCCTATCCGTGCTGGCTTGCACTCTTGTATTGTCTGCCATTTGCATAGTCCTTCTCCTGCCCATTGGATTCTAAACACTGAGATTACAGTCAGGATGGAGTTAGGCTGTACAATGTTACTTATGGGGATAGGATAGTCTTGAACCTCCTGGACCTACTCTGAGTCATTCAGCTTCTCATAAAACCCATACAGGTTCTCTGACCTCATAACCATTCACAGCCACTCTACAGTTTAAAATTCTCACACACACACACACACACACACACACACACACACACACAAAAAAAAAAAAAAGAAAGAAAAAGAGTTTAAAATTCTCTATCCTACAGCATGCCCTCTTTATAGAAGAGAAACAGTAATAATGATGGAAGGCAAGACATAGTGATAAGTCTTTGATGCTTTTGTTCATTGGTTTCCTTATCTCTCTCTCTCCTCTCTCTTCCCCCTTCCCCATTATTTTTCCTTTGACATGCACAGCCAACATCAGATGACCTTGTTTCATCTGCTGAATGTTCAAGCGATGACGAAGACTTCGTTGAATGTGAGCCGAGTACAGGTAGGTTAGGTCAGTCTTGTTTTGCTTGCTTTATTTTTACATTTGCAAAAAATAATACATACATATATGTGAATATACAAGTGTTTTATATATATAATATAGTGTGTTAATGTGTGTATTTCCTATATATATGTATAAGCATACATATATAAATATTAATATATAATCAAAAGCATCAAATCCCATGGAAGGAGCAGATAAGATCCCAGGGAAATTTAAAGTCATTTCCTGGTAAATGGAAAGCCATGGTGCACCACCTAACTTTGGCCGGACACCCAAATTAACTATGGGAACAAGAAAGATACAGCAGCCACTGACAGTTATGAAGTTGACAGGTTGGTGGGGTCATGAAGATGTCTATACCAAAATAACATCAAAACACCAGGAACCCAAAGTGGAACTATAAAGATAATTTAAACCTCATGAATTGTCCTGAGTCTGCATGGCAAACAATATAAAACCAGAAACCAAAACCAAACAACAATTAAAAAAAAAAAAAAGAAACATTTTCCATGGGATTTCAACAGCAGTTAACATGGTATCATATTTATACTAATTTTGTTCATTGTGCGTTTAGAGAAATTGTGCAGTATTATAGCATAGTAAATGCAAAATTAGTACTGAACTATGCCATGTCAACTGCTGAGATGCTTCAAAATGTATCTACTGTGCTGAAGTTGAGAGTTGGCAACTTGATGCTTCAGTGTGTTCCCCATTTGCACCCAGATACATTTTGATCTTTTTATGGTCTTTCTTTATAGTGAGCTATATATGATATAATGTCCAGCAGGCAACTGCAGGCCCTGATTATTTCCTACCAATTTTTCCAAGTTGTCTGTTTTGAGACTTGCTTTAAGTTAAACATTTATATATATATATATATAATAGAGAACAGACATCATCGAATTTCTGTGTATGTTTAATAGAATTAAAAGCTGGAGTTGGGTCAGGATCTTATTTCTGCAAAGGCTAAGAAAAATAAATAGAATATTCTAGTTGATTCTTTGGGTTGCTTTATTTATTTTTTCTTTTCTTTAAAAAAAGGGGTGAGCCATTAAACATTTCTTTTGCTAATTCTAGAGAAATTCAAGGTTTGTGAAAAAAAATAATATAACAAAAGAAAAAAACCTTCCAATTCTTACCCCAAGGTGATTTATGTTTTCTCAAATTTTGTTGAAGGACTGATTGGTATCTTGCAAGTGGCTTTGAATCCAGGAAGTTCTGTGGGTTCCTATTTTTAATATTACATAGGGACATAATAATAGGTAGGACCTTTCCATTTTGGAGTGTGACCTGTTTCTTTGGGAGCTTAGTGTGTAGAAGGAAAGTAACTGTGTCCCGGTGGACATATTTTTTTTTCCAAATTATTAGATAATAGTGTACTACCCAAGGCTTTAATAACATTGGAGGTTAAATACATCCAGTCTATACCAGAACTTAGACACTAAGGTTTTATTCACTCATTAATTCATCCATTCATTCATTCAACAAATATTTCTGAGTGTTAGTGTAAAATATAGTATATCTCTAGGGTTGAGGCCCTCCTGTTCTAATAATTTTCATAAATGAGCTGTTGGAAAATAGAATTAGGAGTTTCGCTACCTAAAGTACAGCTCCAAAATAATTCAGTTCAGCAAGTATTTTTTTAGTTAACTGTTGGTGTTAGGCACATACCACATCTTAGGAATTCAGATATGAATATGGTATGTTCCCCAAGACATTGTTAAATTAATTGATTTTATGGCCAATAGTTTAAGATACCTAGTATCTAGACTTTAATTTGGATTTTTCTATTTATCCTTTCTGTGGTTTTCTTGCTTTCATGGCAGCAATATCTGTATATATGCAACAATGTTGATCAAATCTTTAGATTTTAAGTGTTCTTATAAAAATTAAGGCTTGACCATTCCAAAATATAACCCCTGTCTTTCCCTACTACTTCCCTGCCTCTCACACTTAGTCATCTCTATAGAAACCTCTGTAACAAAACAGAGGGCGTCTCCAGATCTGATTCATGAATTCTACAGCTCCTCAGGTTGTGGGTGTAGATTGCCATTTGGTATTGTACTTGAACAGGCCCAAAATTGAATGGCCCCAAACTAAGTCCATTTGCTTTTTTAGTGGCTGCACAGGTGTTTCCCCTGATTCAAAAGCAGAGGACAGAAATTCAATGCCAGCGTTTCTTGAGTAATATAATTACATGGGGCAGGTGGAAGATAAAAGCTGTTTTTAAAACAATCTGTTGTGTTCCACGAGGAGATGTAGGAGGGGACATATAAATAAAGTAGGTGACAGAGTGTTTACCCTGAAGGAACTAACATGTAGCTCTAAGAGAATAATATTGATCCCCTCTGCCTGGGATTATTCAACTCATCACATTTGAAGAAGGAGTGTTTCTTCTTTCTAAATTTATTTACTCCATAAAATATTCCTGATAAGTGATTCAGGTATACAGGAAAGTATGTCAGAGGCATATTTAATACGGGAAGGAGATAGATATTCCTACAGATGTAGAGATTTTGCCCTGGAGGCCTGATTAACACTGATGAAGGTTATACGCATAGTGATACAAAGCCCTCTTCTGCATTCCATGAAAAATATCTCCGTAGACATCACATCATCCCAAAACAGTGTGGCTTAAAAATCAGAAAAATGGAAGCCAGTTGTTTCTGGGGCTAGGTTTTGCCCTGTCTAAAGAGAAATCTGCCATTGCCCATGCAACAACAGATAATAATGGAGATATTTAGATACCTTCAGCATATATGCTTAGTCTCAGGTTCTGTGTTAATATTGAGAATAAAATTCTGGGTCTGAACATTCTAACTCACTGTCTCAGATTCTCAAATTTTACTCTTGTCCAGGCCTGATGTTTGATGGAAATACACTCAATTTGATTAATTACCCAGGCCTTGTTTTATCTTACTTCAGAATTACCTCGTCTTCTCTCATTTTGTTAGCAAGTTGAGAATTTTCCAACTGTGAAAGTTACAAGGCATTTAACTCTTACGGATTCCTTCCCAATTATTTAGGTTCACTAGAAGTTCTTATTTTTCATAAATTTGCATACTTTAATATTTGCTCTATTCAACCACTTTTCATGTGGGCATCAAATTTTAAATGAAATTATTTTTAATCTTTAAATCAAAATGGATGTTAAAACTTCTGATTTTGAGTCAGATGTAAGCAATTGCCCTTCTCTCTTTGGCACTTAAGATCAATTTCATGGGTACAGCTTAGTTATATCATCTGTAGGGATCACTTAAATGTTTTTGGGCTTTGGCTGATGATTGTCTAGAAACCTTTGAATCTAATAAGTCTCAAATTTTCTCTGGATGGAATAAGTAGAAAACAAACAAACAAAACCCTGGATCTTTAGAGCAAGGCAGAGAGTGAAAGCTCAGTTAGTGTTTGACTAAATTTGTGTGACCCTCAAAATACCTCATATCTTACATTAAAATTGGAGATTTTTCTTACCTCTAACTTCATCTTCCCTTAAAAGAGCCAAATAAAACTTGTTGAATTATTTAAAATATATGATCCCATACAAATATCACCCTAACAAAATCCACATTTCTTTAAAAAAAAAGAAAGAAAAGAATTCTCTACTTTTTATAACGAGTCACAGGTAAAATTACACTTTCTGAACATTTACTTTGAGAAACCAGCATTGAAACTGTGGTAGGGTCCCCTCTCAGGAACGTGAAGGGGAAAGAAACCCTGTAGGAATCTGGCTCTATGCTTATGTGATATCTTATGTAACACGAGACCATTTCATCAGACTACATGTTTGTGTGTTACCATATATGGGAGACAAAGAAATAGAAAATATATTTAAAAAAACTACACCACAGAGTGTTCGGGGCTCAGTTCTTCAGTATGAACCCAACTGGGCCGTGCTGGCATGAATCTAACTGCTTCCTGGAAAGAAATGCCTCAGTGTTACAACTCTCTCTGGGAGAATCCTGGTACAAAACTTTATAAAATCATGAAGAAGGTATCTACATCAAATGAAAATATTCAAGAGAATATTTGAATAGCTATTTCAGTATTTAAAATTGAGGGTCAGGGTTTTCACTTTCCTAATCTGTACACATGGATTGTGTTCCCCACAAAGGAAGTCAGTGTCTATTTAAGATTTCAGTCTTGTGTCTTTGCATATAAACCCCTTTCTTTCCAAGCACACTTCTGTTGATAGATATTAAATTGTGCTGTAAATTTGTATCTCATTGTTCTCACTTCTTTGGAACCAAAAACAACAACAAAGTAGAGAAGCTGGAGAGGATTCAGATGACAATTAGAAAATGGGATTTTTGATAAACTATATTAGGGAAGTCAAATTACACTTAAGATCTTTAGTCAATTCACATTTGTGATTTAAAGTGTGGGAATCCATTTTGAAATATGGAGATATTGATGACAGTCATTTCCCTAATGGAAAAAATATTTTCTCTCCCTTTCCCACTCCTATCCCCACTCTCTCCAACTTTAGAAAAAGATGTAATATCAAAACACTATATTCTTGGATTAGCGTTTGTATGATTAAAATTTTCCAACTTTATGGATTTTATATATTTATAGTTTCAGTATTCTAAAGTCCTGGGGTAGGGGTCACAGAGCAGAGAAAAAAATAAATGAAAGGAAATTCCTATTACACCTAGGAAGTGGTCATGGCAACAATTAGCAACTATATTGATTTCCCAGGCCATTACAAAGGGATACATTTTTCTAGTTGTCAATTAGCCAGGGTTTTTGCCTCCACTTCTGTTAAGTGTCCTTTGATCAAATCTCAAGGGATAGTACTTCCAGCAGATGGCAGACCTTAAAAGGAAGTGAAGATGAAGCACATCCATCCATCCATAGGCCTGTGATACTCAACTTTCTTAATGGTTGGGTTGAGGGAGATGTTTAAACTATTGGCAGGAATTTGAGATCACAAAATAATTATTGTTCCCAGAGTGGTTCTCAGATCTGTTTTTACTCCTCAAATCTACAGCCCTCACATTTGCATTTGGTGTTATTGCTACTTTGTACCTCTTTGTTAGTCACACTGTAATATTCAACCCAGGGTGGGTGAAATTTAAATTTGGCAAAACACCAAGAGCATAGCTTTATTTATGTACTCCAGGTGGAACTGTGTTCTTAATCTTTATCAGTTTGAGACAGCTCAGTATTTATAATATGAAAATCTGGCACTGAATTGTTAAAAGTTCACCAAATCCTTAGGTTTTTATTTGCTGGAACACCATGGAAAATGCAGCTATAATGTTAAAGCAATAAAAATTTTAGACCAGAAGGATAAGAAGAAAAAAAGCCTTATTTTTCAGAATCTGTAGATTAAAAGATCTGAATGTGCTGGTCATCAGCCTTAAATATGACATTTTTAATTGTATGTGTTTATAGAAATATATTTTGTCATTAATGTTTTCAGCAAGCTTGAAGAATTAGCAACTAGTACATTTTACTTGGGTTTTTACTTACTTTTAGAAATATTGTTTCTTATGGAAAAATTGACTAATGACATAACAATTCTGTTTACAAATTTTGAGTTGCCAGATGGAATTTTTTTCTTAAATTTAAATAAAAATCAAGTGTACAGTAGTATACTAAGTGCCTAAGTAAGATGCCAGAGGAATGTCTGAGTGTCACAATGTCCAGAATCCATTGTGAAACTCAAGTCTACTTTAAAGAACTTTGAATAAAAGATAATGGAAATAATCTCACAAATGTGTTATTTTTGTTTAGAAGAATATAAATAGATATAAATTTCATTAATTTAATTAATCGCTGTTAGATGTAGACATTAGTCATTTTTACATTTGAGTTATAATACATGTCTAATGTATTCAAAGGCAAACAGATATTTATATATTCAGACCTAAGCTAAATTCTGCTAATTTTTGAATTCCTTCCTCTGATTTATAAATTGATAAAGTATGTTTATGAGCACATAATGTTCCTAATTAATGGTATAGTATCACTCTTTTATAACTGTACTCCACCAACCCAACTAATTTTTAAGCTTTTGGAGAATAAATAATGGGTTTTATAGAGTCCCCTTTAAATCCTTGATGATAAATTACTTTGATAATTAGGGTAAGAATAGAAATATAAGTATAGGAAAGTCTACTAATTGGCTGGTAGGCAGTTAGGCAATTGATAGCTCAGATATGATGTACAGAAAATATGTTGCTCATCAACTGACCACTATCATTGTTTTATAACAAAAATGGTAAATCTAATAACAAGAATGATAAAAATTCTAAAAATTCTGTCTATCTCCATCACTCAATATTTTGTGACATGTTGAGAAGGGAGGGGAATTGAGATCAGTGTGTAAGTATTCACATTTCTATTTGAAAGTTTTGGAAATAATTTGAACAGTAACTTTTAGTGACTGCAATGTGTAGGCACTGGAATAGGTGATAGGAAAACGAAATAAGACAAACATGTCTAGGAGTTCACAGTCTATTGGGAAGACAGATACAAAAATAAAGGAAATAGAAAGCCAGAAGGGAAAGAAAAGGAAGAAACAGTGTGGACAATGAGTGGAAATTCCTAGAATATTATCAGAAGTCAAAGGAGAGGTTGCTAATTCAGTAGCATACCCCATCTAAGGATAAGCAAGAAAAATCATAGGAGATGACACCAACCAGTGACAGAATCACTTAAGCCCAAAAATCATTCTTTTGTATCTTAGTTCGGGGGCATTGAATTTCAGATTCACTGTGATTGGAGAATTAGTACAGTTCAGTAATAAACTTACCTTTGAACACATGTACAGTATGGTGTAGCCCCAGGGCTTCTTAGGTAGTAGGGTGAGGATGGGCATGGTGACGGGAGCATTTCAAGACAAACTCATGAGAACTTCCTGACTTCAAACGCCAATGCAAGTAGTTGCTAACAAGTGAGCTTAATGAAATCATTAAGCAACCCTCCCCCCCCAACCTTCCTCCAAATTAATAAAGAGGGATTGGGTTTCTAAAGGATGCTTCTAATGAGTTTTTTTTCCTTGTTGTTCTGTATTTTTTCTCCCATAAGTCCCAGTATATATACTGTGTATACACATATATTTATATATAATATGTGTGCATACTAAATGTATAGTACCTATCCCTCCATATATATGTAGATACAGTATAAGTGATATTAAACTAATGTAAACAGAGATTAACAACAGTCCCTGCCATCAGTCATGTGTTTACACAGAAATTCACACCATCATCTTTACATCAGCCAACATAGACATGCATGATATTGTTTTAACTTTGGCAAATGAAGCATGTGAACTTTTCTTTCGGTTTTACTTTCTTTTGTATCATAATTACAGTGATGATTCCATAATTCAGTTATCCCTGGGAGGGGTGGAGAGAAAAAATTATACAGATATATATCCATATATGCACATTCCTGTGTGTATATATATAAGTAGATATATACCTTGTATATATTTGAAAAACATTTTCTGCCGTTTCACCTCATCTTGTGCCGCATGAATTTTTGGTGGTTCAATTTACTTTATTTTGTTTTGATTCATATTTAGTATTTTGGTCATTATGGCTCTGTTAAACTCATTGCTATAGTTTTTATTAGTAATTATAATCATTATTTTTTAAATACTGAGAGATATATAGATATATAAAACAAACAAGGCAACAAAATCTTTTCTTGCCATCCTAATCTCTAATTTCTGCCCTTCAGCATATCCCTCCAGTATTTATATTTATGTTCAAAACAAAACAAACCCCAGCAAACCCAAGAAAGTTGTGTACAAAAGAATGAAACATTGTGTTTTCCTCTTCTTCCTCCTATATATATTTTTTTCTTTTTAATTTCCTTCCTTTTCCCTTTTCATTTTTCCCCAAATCTGCACAGGCCCCTTGCCTTTACTCCCCTCACTTATGACAATGTAATTAATTGAGGACAGATGAACTAGAAAAAAAATTAAAAAGAAAGTAAAGGAAAGACAGACAGACATCCAGATATAACAGAGAAACACATCCCTGTCCACAAATTTCAGATGGCATAAAAAGAATTTTATTGCAGATGTAGAATATTTGTTGTATCTTTTATTTCTGGACAAGCCCGGGATCATTTTGTGGCATGCAGTGACAGTTTTGTAGCTAATCAACTAACCATGGCCTTCATCACCAATGCATGGCTGTAACGATGCCATCTTGTGTTTCATCCAAGTCACACATCCAGGCTAACCCAGCAAGTCCAGTGTATGAATTATGGGGGTAACTTTCTTTTGTGATTATAATCTCATGGGTTCTCGTTTATATTGTTATTTCCATTGGGTCACGGCAGCCGCAGAGCTGCTCTCACAACATCTCTGTATGGTTTTGTTCTTGTGTTTGCTTTCCTCAGCTCAGCAGTCTAGCATGTGTCTCTTGTCTGGTCCATCTGTCTTGCCATTGTGTCTTAGAGTCCACTGTTGTACTGTCGTTCTGTGATTCTGTTCTCTGTTTGTAAAATGTGGTTTGAAATGCTCTCCCTTTATTTCTCACTCCCCTATTGTTTCTACTTTTAACCTCACCCCTAGGGAACTTCACAAAGAAGCAAAACAAATTTTCAGTCGAAATGTAAGGCTGATCAGTGTGGTTTGCATCTGGAAGTCATAAGTTGCACTTTTTACCTGGCTAACAGGGCAGAACATATAGTGGGAAACTGCAAAAGATAATAGTCAAACAACCATCCAATCAGTGACAAGAAACCCTTGTTGATTTTTTTGGCATAATTAAATGGGCTTACTATTAAAGAGATTTCGTGTAAGAGCTGATTTCCAAAGAGTTCTTCTATTGATTATCAATCTTCTAGTTAAACCTGGTCTTCAGGAAGAGATCAAAAGAAAAGTTTCTCAGAAAGTGTTAGTAAGGGAGCATCATCATTTCTTTGATACAGAACAGTGCTTGCTCCTGAATTGGTAAAAAATTTGTGGAAATCCGAATGTGTTTTATAAATGAAGTTCATTTATTTTTATATATTTTGACCTAAAATGTCAGTGTGTTTGGCAAGGCATTGGAAGGGAAAAAAAAAAAAAAGCTTTTTAACTCACTGTTTCTACCTCATGCATATTTCGAGGTAAGATTATCTCTTGATCTTTCAGAGTCAAATCATATGTACTTTATACTATTTTTTTAACTCATGGAAGCATTACGGAGCCAACACTTAAACTTAAACCAAAATCCTTTCTTTTCCCAAAGAACATGACATACATAATAATTTTAGTTCTGAGAACAGAGTCTGAATTTCTTGAGACAGAAGTGGAAGAAAGTGCCCAGTTAATTATTCAGGTGCTTGATTATACCTCTGATGATCCAGGAAGTTTGTGGGGTGACTTGGAATGATTTGGTTCGCTTGACACTAGCAGTATGAAAATGAATCTTTGTAACAGGTTCACCTCCTTATTCATAAAGGCTGAGCAAGAGAATATAAAATTGGTATACTATAGATTAATAAATTAAAGATTTTAAAAATAGTGTCAAGATTTCTAAAAATCCCTATTTCTAATCTGGAGAAGAGAAAGCATTTCGAAGCAGGTGGTTTGATGAAATGTTTCAGATCTCTCAGGTAGCTTTGTGCTGTTCTTCTGGGGGAGAAGACTGGGCTCCATAGACTAAGAAGAACTTTTTAATAAAAATAGGAAGGGGGAGAGGGGGGGAGGAAGAGAGAGAAGGAAGGGAAATGATGGGGAGGGAGGGGTATTCATGGTGAACGAGGCAAAGCACCTTGTACATGTTAAGAAACAGCACACACACAGACACACACAGCCCTCATTTGCAGGGTCTGTAGTGTAAAATATTCCCACCACTGCAGACTTCAAGCCAAAAATATGGCAATCTAAACAGAGAACTAGTATGTGAATATATAGTATTTTCACTATGCAGATACTCAGATATCCATCATCTCAGGAGCATAGATAACAGTAAAATGTAGTAACATAGCTAGGAAGTAATGAGTTTTATCACCTTTGTTTTTAACATAGTGTATTTGTCTGCAATTTTGTATACTTTGATTTTTGATGATGGCTGTTTAACAACTAACTTGCAAAATTCCTGAAAATGTACTAGTAATCAGCTGTCCTGAGCTTGTTCGCATCCCACTGGCCCACATGCCATGCTGGGGGCATTCAAACGCCATGTTTCTTTAAAAACTTTTGTTATTATGAGAGGGAGGCTATTAGGGCCATCTTACAATTGAGAAAATCAGCACTCAGAAACTTTACTTTTCCAAGATCCCATTATCTGCACATAGTAGCAGAGGTAAGATTCAAATCCAAATCTGTTTGAAAATGGATACATTTTATTTCTACTGCAGTGTACACAGAGGATCAGCATTAAACACTTATTAAAACACTAAATTTTGGAACTATCATGTGCTCATTTGTGGAGCATTCACTAGTATTGTTTCCTGAAAATACAGTTGCCAAATATCCTCCCTTAGTAACACTGAAGATGAGCAAGATATTTCTTAGGTTTGCAAATTTTGCTTCTTGAGCTTTAGAAAGACTGGTTAAGGGGCACTCGGGTGGCTCAGTAGGTTAAGCGTCTGACTTTGGCTCAGGTCATGATCTCACC
The DNA here is from genome assembly GCF_006229205.1 of Suricata suricatta. Lineage (NCBI taxonomy): Eukaryota > Metazoa > Chordata > Mammalia > Carnivora > Herpestidae > Suricata > Suricata suricatta. Next base: position 21,752,259 of record NC_043708.1, on the reverse strand, counting down.
ATTCAGTGGGTTTGAGCCCAGCGTCAGGCTCTGTGCTCACAGCTCAGAGCTTGGAGCCTGCTTCCAATTCTGTGTCCCCCTCTCTCTCTCTGCCCCACCCCCACTCATACTCTGTCTCTCTCTCAAAAATGTTTTAAAAAATTTTTTTAAAGAAAAAAAAAGACTGGTTAGGCGTCCCACTCTTGGTTTCAGCTCAGGTCATGATCTCACGGTTCCGTGAGTTCGAGCCCCACATCAGTCTCTGTGCTGACTGCACCAAGCCTGCTTGGAATTCTGTCTCCTTCTCTCTCTGCCCCCGTCCCGCTCTGTCACACACACACACACACACACACACACACACACACACACACATATAAATATAAAAATAAGACTCTAACAGATGCATTTCTCACTACATAATTATAATCTCCAGCATGACTCAATTACTCAGTTGTTATGATTTTATAACTTTTAAAATATAATGAACTCTATTTAGTTATACGATTTGAGGCATGTTAATTAACCAAGTGCACAACGTAATATATCAGTGCCTTTTACTTCCACATTTTCTCCTAAAGTGGTGTCCTGACACTGAAAACAGCACGAGAACCATTGTATTACAGAAAATATTGAAGCTTAGAAAACTCATTTTCCTATTAGATACTTAATCATTGCTTTGTAAAAGGGTTTGAGAGACCTGGGAATTAAAAAGGAAAAGTGTTGGATCTTATTAGCCCTTCTAATTTGAGGAGAAAAATTCTCTGATTGGGTTTCCAATAGTGCAGTGTTTTACTCCGATTTGATGTCAGGTTTCGTTGCCCCTGTGTTCTGACTTTCAGTGACAGCATACACAATATTGAATAAAGTCTCCTGAAGTATTTCTAGGCCTTCTCCTCTAGTTTGCCCCTGCTACATCTTCGTTCCTTCATTCAGTAAATATTCCTTGAGCACTTAAAGTAATGGTCAGGTATAGTCCTACGTTTTTTACATTTTCAAATTCTATAATCTTTCTAGTAATCCTGTGAGGGGCTATTATTATTTTTATTTTAAAGATGAGCATATTGAGGCACAGAGGAGCTAACCAAATTGTTCAAGGTCACACAGCAAAGAATAGAAGAAATGGGATTTGAACTCAAGCCAACTGGCCTCCACGCTCACACACTGCTCACTGTGCTATGCTCTTATTATATAGAGCTTGCTCTCCATTAACCCAGGTATACAGAAGTGCTACCTGCTTCCTGCATAACAATGAAAGAAAGTTTGTGTATTGAGTATATTAAGTGGTTGGGTAATACTAAATGGATTAATGACTATGTATCTCAAAGGCTTTGAAAGCATTGCTTGATTGGAGTTATGAAATTACTCAGTTATGGTTTATCCACACAGCTGTGGTTGAAACAGCTTACCTGGTTTCCTGTGAGGTGGAGCGGTTCCAATATTCATGATAAACACCATCACTTCTATGAGGTTATTCTGTCTTGATTTTGCCTATGCAATACTTTGTGCACTGGGCTTCTTGCTCACTACTCATCAGCAGTCCTGCTTAGCACATGGGATCAGACAACAGCCCCTCCAAGAACACAGGCTCTCAGTGAGAGTTGTGGTAAGACGCTGTGTTTTCGTTATTTCAGAAATAATTATGTTCTTGGAGCACAGCGCTTTCCATGTTACAATTAATAGAAAGCAACAAAAGCGAACATGTACTTCAGAAGACATTTTCCTTATCTTTGCCCCTTTTCTGGTTTAAATCCACCTGTTTATCCTCTCTTTCATTTTTCTCATGTTCTCACATTATGTATCTCCAACTATAAAAAAACAAAACCAACAACAACCCAAAACCCAGAACCAAACCTTTTTTGGGCCCTGAAGTTTTCTGAAGAAAAGAATCGTAAAAGGGGTTATTAAGGACTGCAATTCACAATTAAAAAGAAAGCATCTTTTGCAAGCTGTGCTTGGTTTTATTAGAATCCTTTCAAGGGCACTAGAGCTTGCCCAAGCATCTGAGGGTCCCAGTACAAGTGACATCCTTCCTGACTGGTTCTAAAGCCAGATCCTAAACAGAAAGTGTGTGCAGCTGAGATTGCTTAGTAATCCTTTATTGTCGAGTGCCATGGCTGTCTCAGCTTGGAAGCCAAGAGACACCCTTTATGTAAAAAACTAATGAGAGTTGGCAACATTGCATTGCCCTGTGTTCCAGCTGGTCCAGTCAATCACCTAAAGCAAAGGTCAGGCAAAGTTTTTGCTAGGAAGGGTCAGAGAGTAAATATTTTAGATTTTAAGAGTCTTAACATTTCCCATCATAACTGTTCATCCCTGTTGTAACATAGGGTCAGCTACTGACAATACATAAACGAACAAGTGTGGCTATGTCTCAAGTAAAGTTCATTTTAAAAAGCAGACATCAGGACACCTGGGTGGCTGTCGGTTAAGCATCCGGCTTCGGCTCAGGTCATGATCTCATGGTTCGTGGGTTCGAGCCCCGCCTCGGGCTCTGTGCTGACAGCTAGCTCAGAGCCTGGAGCCTGTCTTCAGATTCTGTATCTCCCTCTCTCTCTGACCCTCCCCTGCTCACACTTCCTCTCTATCTCTTAAAAATAAATAAAAAAACATAAAACATTTTAAAAAATAAATAAAAAGCTGGCATTACACTGGATATGGTAGTTTGCAGAACCCCTAATCTAAAGAAATCTGATAGGCTTCTAGTAGTCACACACACACACACACACACACACACACACACACACACAATCTCCTAACCTCGATGTATATATGAGTCCTTCTCACTATTTTTACGGTGAATCCTAACAAATATTTGTTGAGCTCTCCATTAAGTCATGAGACCATGTAGGATACAATAGGACATTAAGAACTCATTGTTTAAACATCATTATCTCAGATGTGAAACGTGACAACAAAACACACACTCCCAGGCTCATCTTCACTCAGAGTTATGCACACTGCATTTCTTGTAAGAGCTTTATGTTTTGCCCTCCCTTTTGTAAATCTTTCTTCTGGATGCCCTTCCCCAGCTGGTGTGGGCTGCCTTATCCTCTGCTTCCAGCACTCTTTGGCAGTAGATTCCTTGAACTCCAGCCCATATACTGTGTCACATCCCAGCAATTCTTCTCCAAACCTTGGCTGTGGGTTATTGAGCTGACAAATGTCTAAATGACTGAGATATGATATTTGCAACCTGCTGAGAACCTCTTCTTTCCCTGTACTCTTTGATTTGTTGCTTTATAAGTTTTACGGAGAAAAGCGAGAAAAATGTTTTTGGTGACACTGGCACTGAATGGGGCAGACAAAATTGAAGGGATGCAATATATAGGATTCCTTCCTGCATCGAGGACAAAAGCATTTATTTATGTCTCAGCCCTCTAAGTGTCGGAGGTAATGGATTATACAGTGGGGTGCAGAAAGGAGCATCCTATGTCCTGAGGAGAATAATGTGTTCTATCACCTGGCAGCAGATTAGGCAGGAACCCGCTATGAAAATACAAGTTCAAAGCCATATTTAGGATGACTGTGAAAGTGACATTTGTGACTGCAGCATTTTATGAATCAGTATTTTGGCATCTTTAACATTAGAAATCTGTGAAAAATTCCTGGATGATTATTAGGTAAATTATGAAGCCAGAACCTAATGTATCCCAATCCCAGGGGGAACATAAGATTAACTTTGGGGAACCAGGATACTTCCTAACAACAGTAAGAGCTTTCTCCATTAGCAAGGCCCCCAGTGTGGTATTTGTGCCTGGAGTTGTAAGATAACAAACTGGCTTAAAAGAAGGCAGAAAACTAAATGAAGAGATAATGCCAGGAGACAAGAAAGATCAAGCCATTAGAAGAGGCTTTGGGGACAAGAGGTGTAGGGATGGGTTTCTAAAGCAACATCATTTGGCATTAGTGTTTTACTAAGACTCTGAGATAAAGAGAATTGTAGAAAATAGAAGTAAAACAAGGGTAAATTAAGGACATTGATGGATGACCTGATAGGAATGTAACAAAATGAAGTCAGCTTCTTCTCCTGTTATGTTTGCAATAGCCTGATACTTGACTATGTGGTTGATTGGTTGGTTTAGTTTTTTGTTTGCTTGCATGTTTATTTCTTTATTTATGTATGCTATTGCATTACAACCTTTCCCTTTAAAGCAAAAGGGCAAATCCAGTCACCAGCGGCCATCTGGGTAGTACGAATAGATGAAGCAGACCAAGTTTCACAGAATCAGCAATAGCAAGAACTCTGATAAACTGCAGAGAACATGACCTCATTTAATAGCATTGAAATTAAGTATATTAAAAATGTGAAAATAAAAAGACCATATGAAAGTCAAACAAAGTACAACAATGATACACATAGTGTTTTTAATCCTATTTTTAAAAATTCCTTAAAAGGGGCACCTGGGTGGCTCAGTCGGTTAGTGTCAGACTTCAGCTCAGGTCATGATCTCATGGCTTGTGAGTTTGAATCCCGCATCAGGCTCTGTGCTGACAGCTCAGAGCCTGGAGCCTGCTTCAGATTCTGTGTTCACATCTCTCTCTGCCCCTTCCCCACTCATACTCACTCTCTCTCTCTCAAAAATAAATAAACATTAAATATATTTTTTAATTCCTTCATTATGTTTGAGGAATGTGCTCTCAGAAAGATTTCTGCTGATGGTATCACTGGTGACATTGAATATCAGGTTAAACACAGCAATTCCTTTTCCAAACTCCCACAAACTAAAGATCTTTTCCTTATCTTTTTTCTTTTTATTGTAATCTTAAGTCGAGGGAGTGCCTGGATGGCTCAGTTAAGCATCCAGCTCTTGATTTCAACTCAGGTCATGGTCTCACAGTTCATGAATTTGAGCCAGCCATCAGGCTCTGTGCTGACACCCTGGAGCCTGTTTGGGATTCTCTTCTCTCTCCCTCTTTCTATTTCTCCCCTGCTTGTGCTCCCTTTCTCTCAAAATAAATAAAGTTTAAAAATAAATAAATATCAATATACCTCTAAGAGTATACACTTGAAGAATTAGAAGTTCATTGTAATTATTTTGTTTTAGGTGACAAAACTAAAGCCTGCATAGGTTAATTGATTTGCTCAAGGTCACTGAGCCAGTTTTTTGTTAGTTAGAATTAAATCCCTACGTGTCCTAAATCCATAATCCGTGCTGTTTTACTGATGCCTTGTATTAAGGTTAAAAAAGCAGAAAATTCAAAATTTTATTTTAAACTGAGTTAGTATCCAACAGAAAATTCAGAGAATATATGAAAAAATGGGTTTTTTTCTTCTACTGGCCATGTAGGGGGTCAGCTCTACACCTGTCTATAATGTTGGTCACTAGCGGAACCAGCTAAAAGATCTCAGAAAGATGGTGAAGTGATCAGTAGGGACCAAAAGTGGCCTGTGCTACAGACTCAACCAGTGCACACACTGGTGAGAAGTTGTTCCTTCTGTCACCTTCCTGTGCTGAGGACAGATGATTAGGCAAATTGGAGCTATGGTTCCAAAACTCAAATGTAAAATAGTGTCAAGTCATGCCAAAACATTTTCTCCTTCATGGTGAAATGAGAAAGGTAAGGATAATATATATAGAATTCCCACAAAGTGAAACTTACAGAACTGCCCGATATTCTGAGATTGTATCTTCTGGGTTTTGATGACTAAATCATAGTCTTTGACAAAAATGATATTTTGTCAGTTTATAACATCTTTAATTAGCAAATAAAAGTTGGCAACTGATGTTAGTCCTTCCCCACAGACTTGACTTTGACATTTTACTGGTCTCCATAAAAACAAATAAACCAACATCCAAAAACCAAAAAAATGAGGCATAAAGTATTGCCTATACCCGCACACTAGACTGAATAGATTTTAGAGACCAAAGATGGAAGTCTAAAATATTATAAGCTAGATTGATTTTACTGAGGCCATTTATTTCACTGAGGCCCAAGGAAGTTATTCTATGCATAGGTCACTTAGATATTAAGTATTAAGATAGTTTTGATTCTCAATACAAAGAGATAAATGAAAGGCACAAAGTAGAATGGGAGATCCTAAAAAATTCCAGAATAAATGTTGTGAGAAAACCAAAATTAGTTTATAAACATAAGCAGACTTAAATAAAAATGGAAATTTTTAAGGACCGGAATCTAGACTGAGATTTTTTTTTTTTTATCTGAACCCTTCCAACAGAGCAGAGAGAAATTTTGCCGAGCTGAATTAGCCTATATTTGAGCTCACATGATCCATCTTTTATGTCAATAGAAAGTCAAAAACCTTAGTCCCCAGCCAAAAGAAAAGATATAATCTATACTAAAAGCAATTATTGGTTTTGTCTCTATAGTTCTCATCTCCTCCTACCTTTTCTGTCCCTTGGGTAATCTATACCAATAACCTCTTGCTTAATGAAATTTATTATCTAAATATTGAAAATAGTATACTTAATTTAGCCTAATAAGAAGCCATGCCAAGTTTACTGAGTATTTATTGGAAATCAGACGTTTGATGTCCTGAATCAGGTATAAGGATTCTATTATCAGTAACAGAATTAACAGTACTTATGTTTAGGTGGTGGCCCATGGGTAATTTTTATTTTGCTATTCATACTTCAGTATTTCTACATAAAGTATGTAATACATTTGTTATCAGAAAGCAAGAAATATATATATTCCAGCAAGGGAAATCTTGGGTGGGAACACTTAGATATAGGAACTCTGCAAGACCAGTAATTTGAAAAAATAGTGAATCCTGTTTTTCCAATGAGTCTGAATAAAGCTCTGCAAGGAAGGCTGCTGGAGGAATTCAAGATGATGAGGAAGAGGATGATAGGTAGGACTCATTGTAGCTGAGCGTACACCAGTCCCCTGGGATCAGTCCTGTTCATCAGGTGACAAATGGTCCATGGGTACACCAGGTGGTCCGATAGCATCAGTAGGCATGAGATAAACTGTAAATGACCCTTTACCAGAAAGTTTAAAAACTGTGCTTGGAAACCAGAAACACAGATGGGACATGAAGTGGCCTTCAACAGACTCTTGGGAATATGATTGATTTTATAACCCAGGCTTTAGGGACTGTGTACATCCTCACCACCTGACCACCCTCAGTAGTACATCTGCCTGTTAGGTATAGTACATCGATGAAAGAATGCAGTTGCAAAGGAGTAACTAAAAACTTTGTATTCTTCTCTCTCTACCGCCCTCTTCTTCCCTCTCTCCCTTGATAGGATGTCCAGAAAATTAAACCAGCTGTACATTAATTGAGACTCTCTTCCATGTAGGGAACATCTGTCACTGCTGCTACAAAGATTATATTAATGAATTAAAACATTTGATTACCTTTAATCCAAAAGAACACAGCAGCATTTTTAGTCATTTCGTTTATTGGAGGTTTTTGGTGGTTCTTTTTTTTTTCACATGACACTTAATGACTATAGTCCTTTTCTGAAGCCTGAGATATTTCAGCAGATGCTGTTTTCCGTATCTCTAACCTTTCTCTTGTGAGAAGGGGGAGAAAGCCCTCAACAAAAGCAGTTTTGGAGATAGAGAGAAAAGGTCTCCATTATGAACATATATTTTTAGAAACAGCTGGTAAAGCAAACGATCTAAATGTGATGCCTGGAGCATATCTGTTCAAACAAAAGGGTTGTTTAAAGATAAAAGCAACTACTTTTAAATATCAACATTAGTAGTGATTCCCACACTTACATTTAAGAAATGGGAGAGCTTGCTAAGACCTTTTGATTTCTATTTTGTTTTCCAGGACAACTTTTTTCATTCTTTTGGTTTGGTTAGTGTGTGAATTTATTAAAAGCTTCCTGTCAAATTGTTGAAATTGTGAATATCATCACAGATAAAATACTTCTAAACTTACATACAATGCATTTTTGAAATTTTGTTTAATGCTTCTGAGAACGTTCCTTTCTGATAGTATCTATATGTGATGCAAAAGAACGAAATGGGAAATTGATAATATACTGAGATTACCATTGATCTTATAACTCATGTTTTGAAAAAAGGCAGTGCTACCAAAGGACAGACATTTGTACTTGTAGCCATTAGAAAATCTAATTTCACTTTCATTGGCCACATTCAGAGTCGACTTTATGACCTTCCCTTGTCATGACTTCATTTGTTTACTGAGTTGTTTTGTTCTGGAGCCACTGCCAAATGCTATTACACAGCTTCCTTTATCACACCGATTGGTGAAATAATTCTTTATTATATTTTTATAGTAGTTCCAGTTTTCAAATTGCTTATGGATTCTCTCTGGGTCATGAATGCTGATTTGTTATCATTGAACTTGATAAACGAGTGTTCACCTTATCAGTTGCCATTCATGTTGACTTTTTCCTATACTTTTGTTCACTGTGGTTTTATTTTCATTTTAGAAAATTGCAGGAGAAGTAGTGTCTCAAGGAGAGGAAGTTAGTCATCACATTGGACCTAGTGGGCACTTACCCATTGGAGAAAGACTCCATATTGAAGTATTGCACAGGGGCACCTGGGTGGCTCAGTGTAAGCATCTGACTCTTGGTTTTAGCTCATATTATGATCTCACGGTTCGTAAGATTGATCCATGCTTTGGGCTCTGTGCAGACAATGTGCCTGGTTGGGATTCTCTCTCCTTCTCTCTGTCCCTCCCCTCACCTCTCTCTATCTCTCAAAAAAACATAAACATTTAAAAAATAAATAAAATCATGCACAGAGAGGGGTGCCTGGTTGGCTCAGTTGGCTAAAGTGTCCGACTATTTGGGCTCAGGTCATGATCCCATGGTTCATGAGAATAAGCCCTGCTTGGGCTTTGTGCTGGCAGCATGGAGCCTAACTGGGGTTCTCTCTCTCTCCCTGTTTCTCTCTTTCTCTTCTCCTCCTCTGTTTGTTTTCTTTGTCTCTCTCTGTCTCTCTCTCTCTCTCCTCTCAAAGAATTTTTTTTTTAAAAAGTAAAAAAAATATGCACAGAGAATAATCCTCAGTACCTCCCTCTCCTCACCCCACCTGTCCCATTGGCCATGATGCTTACTCCATAGATGGAACTGAGAAATTTGAGAAGTGCTTCACTTATTTTTTCCACTAAAAACATACAAGGAAACTATCTTTCTTACAACCCAGCACATCCACAAGCATGTCTCTTTGCTACTTAACCCCAAACCGACCTACTTGATGCATAGTTTTGATAATATAAGATCGTTTGGGACTGATTTTTTATTTTTTCTGTCATGCTGGTCATAGAAAACATCATAAATACTGACAACGCAGATTTTTAAAAATATATGTATCCTTATCTTCATACACTTGCAGTAAAGTAACAGTAACTTTCATGGATGGTTCTTTTGATGTAAAAATAACTCCATATTGGAGTTACAGATCCTCTAGCACTTGTCACATTGGAAATCTGACCATGAGGTCTGCATGTGTATGTGTACTAATATCATTGTGATCACACATCATGCATACACAAAATTACACAGACCCGCACATACTTACTTTACTTACTCCCTTGGAGGTTTTTTTTTTTTTTTAACTTTTGATTTTCAAACAATTTCAAAGCTGTGACAGGGTAGAGTTAGGATGCAGGGTGAGGGCAGGAATTCTTCTCTAAAGAAATGAGCTCATTTATGCGGGAAAGTGAAGATTAACTGAAGAAAGAAGAAAGAAAAAGCATTGGAGCAGGAAACTTTAGACATTGAGAAAAATCAGTCATCTCTGTGAGGGGATCATTTGGGAACAGCAACTGTCTCACAGGATTCTGTCTAAGGTATAAAAGGAAGAACCTTCACATAAATAAGCTTTGGTGTCCTTTTGCATCTTTGGATAAGTGGAGATGAGGGCAAATTTAGTGACCCTGCAGTGCCCCGTGGTGGGGAGTGAGCGGGCTCTATGAAGAATGGGCATATGGTGAGTAAAATGATGTGTTCCCTGGAGGAATGTAGACTTAAAAAAAAAAAAAACAGTCTATAATGTCTGGTACACCAGTTCCTACCAATAAAAGAGAAGGTGATGAAAGGTAATGAAAGAATGCAGTTGCAAAGGAGTAACTAAAAACTTTGTATTCTCTCTCTACCTCCCTCTTCTTCCCTCTCTCCCTTGATAGGATGTCCAGAAAATTAAACCAGCTGTAGATTAATTGAGATTCTCTTCCATGTAGGGAACATCTGTCACTGCCTTAGAATATATGCCTTAGATGGGAAGTGTCACCAAACCCATTCATAGGGTCTTCAGTGTATAACTGCATTATTTCTTAAAACACTTGGACGTGAGAGACTTAGGACAGCATGCGAATTCTAGGTATTCTTACATCTTGCAGAGCCGGTGAGTGAATTAGTCTCATTGTTTTTGTTCTGTTGTTTTTGTTTGTTTTTAAGGAAAATGGACATTGCCTCAAAGTGTTGTCCTGGAAATGAGAATTACGTATTAGTGATGGTAGCAAGGAAGTAGAACCAAGTATCGATCTTATAATTTACACAGTCCTGCATTTCCCACTACCAATCTCACCATGACAAGTCATTATCAGTCAAGGCATTGAATATGTTATTTTGAACTAATCATTTCAGTGTGATTAATGATTTTGAAGGAAATGGTTTGTACGTGCTTTGAGTTTTTAATACTTGCCCCACCATAAAAAATATGCTTATGCTTCTACAATTGGGATAAAATAAAAACTCTTTGTACTAGGACTTATAATAATGTATTCTATTTATCACATACATTTTTATTATTATAATTAATAATCATTGGAGTGTCTAGGTGGCTCTGTCAGATAAGCATCCAACTCTTGGTTTCAGCCCAGATCATGATCTCACAATTCATGGGATCACATGCCACATCGTGCTCTCTGCTGACTGCACAGGGCTTGCTTGGGATTCTCTCTCTCTCTGCCCCTCCCCAACTCTCATGTGCAGTGCACTCCCTCATCCCCTCTCTCTCAAAATAAATAAACATGAAAAAATTTAAGTAATAATAATTGTTATTATTACTATTTATGAAGAATACTTATTTTCCAAAAGGGAGATAATAGGAAATCAATTCCAGAACGCCCACAGCAGGAGTCTTCTAACTTATATTATGGATTGCACACAGCATCTCACTACTGGGTAGGGACCACGGCTTCTTTCTGTTCTTTGGGGAAATAGCAATTTTTCTTTGTGTCTGTCATTGCCGATGTGTGGCTTATCTTCTGCTGATAAAAATCCATTTCTTATGCTGCCTATTGCACTTTATAAGATTACTGCTGATTACCATTTAAATCTAATTTTTTAGATTTATTAAGTGAGACATAGTACATTTCATGGAACCGGGAACCAGTGGCTATCAAGATCAATAGTAGTGGCCTGAATCAGTTATAAATGAATTGTTTTATTGCCTACACAATGAGCAATATATGTGCTGCTACAAAAGTTTGGTTCTAGCCCTGGAAAGAAAAAAAATACATATTTATTTAAACATATATATTTATATTTATATTTTATTCTATGGGAGAGCCAACTTCTCTGAAGTTTTCTTCATAGAGAGATTGCTAGTAAGCATCTTTTTCAGTGGAATAGAGCTGAGTTATGGTAACAACATCATTTACCCAACCAGCCTACCGTGGCCACGAAACCCAATGATTCTTTTTTGTTAAATGAAGGTGTCTGCATATCCACAGCACGGCTTACTATATTCCATTACAATGCATTGCTTCACTCAACACACTCTGAAAGAAGAAAATATACCTGCCACTTCAAATTCAGCCACTTCCTCCAAGCCAGGCTTGTTTATCAGTCTGCAACACACTTGGCGCATTTGAAAGACAGGGGATGAGGTTCATTCATGCTGTAAAATGTCTTGAGCATCATGGCCGCTTCCTTCACAATGGCCTGGCATGGAAGGATGGAGAAGGCCATTGTTACTACTCAGATAATTGTCAGTTTGCTTTTTCTCTGACTTGCCCAGGGAAGTGGCATCATTTTAAAGTTCTAAGGAACATTTATGACTATAGTATTTTAGTTGTAACTTTGTGAGACTCCTTCATGAGCTTGCAAAGGATAAGGTAGGACTCTAGAAATAGTTTGTTCTATTTCAAGTAGAGTGGAAGTTGCTTTATACTTCTGTATGGTCCTTTATCTAACCATGGAGTTTGGATTCAGAATTAAGAGTGGGTTTGGGAGCCATGTTCCTTTGGCTCTAGATAATGAGCAGAATGCCTTTCTCTTTCAATTTTAGAATAGGGCACCTTTATTTTTGGAATTATACTCAGTAAACCCCAAAATGTATGATAGCAGAGAGGAAGAAAGAACAGCTTGATGTGTGACTATTTTCCTTCTGCAAGTACTCAACCAGAAAAGGAAGCCAGTGGCACTCAAAAGGAGCTGTTTCCTCTTACAAAGACTATAAGTTAGAGACAGCCCACAAGCCTGAGGGTCCCTCGAGACTCTTTCTAGATACCACTTGCCAGAACTAGGGAAAGGAACTCTTGGTTTACTATTCAGTGGCACAGATCGGCTCATCTCATAATGGAGGAGAGCAAGTCTACTTGTCCCCTTTCTATAAAAACTCTTCTTACCAGAGTTTCAGTAAATATAGATACAAGCAAAGTAACCTCTCCATTTTGTCTTAATGGACTAAACCTCGTTGGTCCACTACCTACCTCCTAACTCTTTTGCTCTGTAAAAGGAGACTTGCTCAGTTAACTATGCAGGCAACTTTGTGAACTTTCTGTGTTAGTTGGTGCAAGGCATAGTTGGTAGCTGTAAGCCACCTATTTTTACTCCTCTCTTCATTTCCTTCACACTGATTGATGAAATGGGAAAAAGGTTGAATAAACTCACTTTTTTCTTTAGATGACACAAATATTAAATTGACAGATACACCCCTAGGAAATTCCAGTCCATTTCAGGAAAGTGTTGATATGAGGTCTTTAAGGGTCAACAGTCCTATTAGAGAGAGGGAGACCACTGGGGAATCATGAGGAAAAGAAAAATGAACGAAATGTCTAGATTCAATAGGAAATTGGAGATGCTGAGAGTGTTTTAAGAAAAACACTTGCTTTTTCACCAGCTGTGTTATTTTGTTCAAAGGGACAAGAAACTTCATACTTTCTAAAGTGTAATAGAACTGCAGACCTATCTCCACAACTTTTTCCTCTTTTACATAATTGGTTTATTCCTCAAGAGCTAGTGACTGTTTTCACATGAGAACTGGTCATGTACAGGATATTCATGCAGAACTGAGTCAGGTTATGGTGTTTCACACATGCAAAGTAGGGAGGTTTCTCCTCTGCTTACATTAAAGTGTGTGGATTGTCTCATGTGGTCCCTCCATGCTTCTGGGAGGCTCATGTAATCCTGAGAACTAAGGACATAGCCACATACTCCTTAGATATCAGGCTGCTGGGGGCCTAGGCATTGTGTCTGGTTTTATTTTTAGCTTAACGTGGGGTTTTTCCAGCTTCACTTAATGCGTCTGGAGGATAAAGCTATTTCAATTAGGTACAGCTCTGCCAGTCATAGAAATATTGAGGATGGATTTCCTCGTTGGTACCTGATACTCACTAGAGACTAAGAGCTGAGTATTTGGCTGCTGGCAAAATTCCACTACAAGAGCTAATGGAGAGTTTTGGAAAGATGCCAAGAGCAGCCAGCTTGCAGTAAGCACTTAAACTACTATTTAAGATCAGTCCTGCAGCTGGGAACTTGAAATCAGCCGCAGATCCACCTTCTAGTTTCTAGCCTGCTTTGCTCTGGCTTTTTCATGTCTGCTGTTATCTCCTCCCAATGTATCTCAGAGTTGATTGTCTGTGTATGCTTGTCTCTTTCCCACTGATGTGCTTATACAGAAGTTTCAAAGTACTTTATAATTTAACAAGCACTTCCATATGTGTTAGCTCTTGCCTTGTACAAAATAATAATGATATGATATTACCTATATTAATGATATTTGTGGTTGAAGAGAAATCTGAAGGAATCACGGTGTGGAGTATCTCCTAAGTCGCACCGTAGACCATGACAGGAGGGGAGAACTAGATGTCACAGCCATGAGCTGTAGCCCGGCTCTGTTACTCAGTGTCTTCCTGACCTTGAGCCAATGCTTTAAATTTTCTGTAGTTTAGTTTCTTTACCTTTAAATCAGCAGTTCTTTTTTTAAAAATTGTTTTAATGTTTATTTTTGAGAGAGAGACAGAGCACGAGCAGGGGAGGGGCAGAGAGAGAGGGACACACAGAATCCAAAGCAGGCTTTAGGCTCTGAGCTATCAGTGCAGAGCCCCAAATCAGAGCCCAAAATGGTGCTTTAACTCATGAACTGTGAGATTACAACCTGAGCTGAAGTCAGATACTTAACTGACTGAGCCACCCAGTTACCCCTAAATCAGTGTTTCTAAACTGAGGGTAATTTTGCCCCTGGGAGATTTTTGCCAATGTCTGAAGACATTTTTGTCACAACTGGGGAGATGCTATTGGCATCTAGTGGGTAGTGGCGACAGATTCTACTAAGCCTTCTGCAGTCATAGGATAGGTCCCATAAGAGAGAATTGTCCAACCCAAAGTGTCAGTCATAATGAGGCTGAGAACCCTTGCTGTAGTATGTAAATAATGTCTACCAGATTCATCACAGGTATATTGGGGTGTCAAATATATATGAAAACATAAAGTGACCTCCCATGTCTGGGATATTAATATTATTTGGCACTACATATCGATACCACAATTGAATCTAGAGAAGAAAATGATTTTATTCTTCTAGATTAAAAGTCATAAATGAAACTATTAGATTAGAATATATTCAATACCTCCCCTAAATCTTGCTCCATAATTATGGTTTTAAACCAATTCTCTAAACATAGAAGAAACAATGAAAAAATATTAATCTTAGAAGAAACCTACCATTCAGTGACTAATATAGATAAAGGAAATTGGAATCCATGCAACTAATAGACTTTTCAATTAGCATACAGTTGTAACACATTTTTCCTAATAGAAGCAAACTTGAAATAATAAGTTGTTTGGATCACATTAATTAACATTCAGTTCTATTAGATTTGTACCTGAGGTTGGGTTCATTTTACCAGTACTGATGAATATCAAACTTAACAATATCTAGCTACATTATATTAGAATAAAATATGTTTTACATTGCAGGCAAATTTTAGACTAGACTCTTAATAATGAATGGTCTTTTATATTGAATCAGATAACTAGAGATAGTAAAAAATGAATTAAATTTCAGTGATCCAAATTATAGCATCAGCTATAATAGTAATGAGAATTAATCCTTTTTGTAGCTTTCATTGTGCAGTGGCCTCATACGTATATATAACTCTAGAGTGTACACATCATATTTAAATATATTGCTTCTTTCCTTATTTTTATAATGCAGTCTTCTTAAAAATTTAGCTTGAGACCCATGGACAACATCTCAATTTCTTCACAAAACTTTATTTACATGAGCATTTTTATTAGGAAAGGGCATGTAATCCTTATCAAATTTTCAGTAAGATTTGTTATCAAAAAAAGTTGAAAGGCTCATCTTAAACTAAGGGCTCATCTTGTCCTAAATGTACATCTTCACCAAAGCCCTCCTTAAATGATACTGTATTCATGCAGTATCAGTATATTAGCAAATCATCTCTAGAGTTACTAACTGATCAATAATTTTAAAATTCTTAATTTAATTTTTTTAATTTAAAGATGCCATTTGGAAGCTCTACCATATAGCTAAATTGAGTAATTATGCAAATGTATCACAATATTCTTTAATTGGACCTTTTAGAATGAGAATAACTCAGGTGTGCAAAACTCTTTGCAATCTGGAACAACCATTCTAATATATATCTGCCAAAAAACAACATCTTGTATGTAAACAGACAGAAGAAAACATCTCCGGCTGCCCTCCCAAGAAAATATATATGAGAGAGCATGTGCATTATAGTACATACAAATTCTCTGGTTGCTTGTTATGGAGTTCACAATGTCAAAGAACAACTATATAGACAGATAGGAAATCCAGAGAGTTGGTAGTTAAACACACAGCATTGTCTCACACCCACCAATAATACTAACAAATGCTATTTATTAGTTCTTAGGAAACACAACAGAGAAAATACAGAAATCCAACATTTCTTACTGCTACTGAGATTTAAAGTACCACTGGAAAACAAACTCTGTTATAATGCTGACATTCTACCTAGAGTCCATTCTCTTCATTTTCTTATTTCTGTCTCTCCCACCTTTTCTCATCTAATAAGAGATTTCCAAGTACTGCGTTTATAACTACTAAATGAGTTACTTGCAATAAGATGCCTCATCTGATTCTCCTGGAGGGCCCAGTTCTCTTAATCTTTCCATTTCTTGAACCAACAATTTATATATTATTTGCTGCTCAGCTTCCCAGCTACAGACACAAACAAAAGTTTCCATGAAAGATCTGTTGAAAACATTATGTATGTTGCTCAAAATATAGCCCCATGTCTGTACTTGTTTATGTACTAGAAAAGACTATACATGCAACATGACATAAAAGGAGCTAAATACTTTGGAAAGAGAGTATTCTAAATGAATAACAAATAATTGAAAATGATAAGGTCAAAATCAAAATCAGAAAAGTTTGTCTTCTTTCCCAGCCATATTTTACCAGGACTTGAGTAGCCAGATTCAGATACCCTTTATCTTCCTCTGGCACATTTCCCTTTTCATACCCTATCTTCTTTGAGGGACAAGTAGAATCATGGTATCTTTCCCCAAACTCTGAGAAAACCTTGTAAAGTAAAAGCAAGAATGTTCTTTTTGGTTCTATGACCTGAGTGACAGAATAAAAAGCCAGGTCCCACTTCAAAACATGCCGTATACAGTTGCCACTCTGTGGACTTGGAAAGTGAGGCTGCAGGACTGTTTGATTTTAAACTATTTTCCTCTGTACCATTTTCGTGATATCTAAGAATAAATATTAATATTATTCTTAGAATAGTTTTTTTTAACTTTGAAAAATTCAGCATCTGAATATTTGTATTTTGATTTCTCCTTGCACATTCTTTAGGTTTTTATTTCAGGCTTTATGGCTACCCTTGTTCATGGTGAACCCCTTTTTGGCAAACCCTTTGCTTCTAGAGGGTAGAAATGTAGTGTGTAAAATGAATTGAATAGCTACATACCAGATGACACAGCTGAGGGATTGCATGGAAGGATTTGTGGCAACTAATATAATTTTTCAAATTGGAATGTGGCCATTGCCCTGGGACTCATGTTTTGCTTCATAAGCAAAGTGGATTGAGATTCAGTATAAGCATAGGTAGTTAAAATTTCAGCACTAAATAACATCCCTGCATGGGGCATGTGGGTTTTGTTGTTGATGATCATAACAGTTACACAAGAAATTTGACAGTGACGGCAAGGAAACATTACCCTATCAGACTTAGCCACTGTTAGGAGGATGCAATTTAAATTCTGCCATGCATGGAACAGCCTAGCTTATCTGTGGATTGTTATTAAAAACTACATAGTAAATTTCAATCAGAAGTCAGTCCTCTGCAACTGACTTCCGATTTCTCACAACTATACATTTTTTAGGGTAGAATGCTTTCTAGTAAGGTTTTTTTCTAATGTTACAGAGAGCAAAGCAGAACAAATGCAATTATTCTTCTCAATAAAGTTCAAGAGAATTTGGATGGAAATGGTTCTGTGCACTGAAAGAAACCCAGTGGTAGAAGAGGCTAACTATGATCCATAGCGACCACTTTCAGAGCCCATGCATTCTCCACTTCGCCTTCCCAGTTTGCTTTCTTGGAGCAACCAGTTCCATGTTTAAGACCAGAGAGTCATGCCTGAATACTTCTCATTGAAACTCTTGCCAATTGACATGAGACACACTTTTTGGTTGTTAAAACCGAGAGTCTGGGGCTTGTATGGTGGTGGCTCAGTAGGTCCAACTTCAGCTCAGGACATGATCTCATGGTTCATGAGTTTGAGCCCTACAACGGGCTCTCTGCAGTCAGTAAACAGATCTCACTTCTGATCTTCTGTCCCCCTCTCTCTGTCCCTTCCCTGCTCATGCTCAGTCTCTCAAAACTAAAACTAAACTAAAATAAAATAATAAACAAACAAAACAAAACAAAACCAAGAGCCCCTCCGCTTAGAAGTGTTACATTTTGCTGTCAAGCCTGGCTCGTGAGGAAGTTCCATCCACTATTCTGAACAATAGATAAAACCAGTCCAAATGACAGAAAGCTACCTGTGATGCTTCCTAACTATGCTTTTCAAAATCTATGTAGCTTTTGTTATTTGGCCACCATTATAACATGAGCTATCCAACAGAGAAAGAACTGCTTGTAGCCTTAGAATTCCAACACCTGATGAGTGGATCAAGAAGATATGGTATATATATACAATGGAGTATTACATGGCAATGAGAAAGAATGAAATCTGGCCATTTGTAGGAAAGTGGATGGACCTCGAGGGTGTCATGCTAAGTGAAATAAGTCAGGCAGAGAAAGACAGATACCGTATGTTTGTACTCATAGGTCTAACAGGAGAGCAGAAGAAACCTAATGGAGGACCAGGGGGAGGGGAAGAAGGAAAGAGAGTTGGGGAGAGAGAGTAATGCAAAATTTGAGAGACGATTGAATACTGAAAACGAACTGAGGGCACTTGTGGGGAAGAGCACTGGGTGTTGTATGGAAACCAATTTGACAATAAACTACTTAAAAATTTTTAAAAAATGATAGTAAATGTTAAATAATAATTTTTAAAAAATAAAAAAAATAAAAATAAAAATAAAAATGTTAGTGAGGGCACCTGGGTGGCTCAGTCACTTAAGCGCCAACTTCAGCTCAGGTCATGACCTCACAGTTCATGGGTCCCAGCATCGGGCTCTGTGCTGACAGCTCAGAGCCTGGAGCCTGCTTTGGATTCTGTTTGTCTGTCTGTCTGTCTGTCTCTCTCTTTCTCTCTCTGTCCCTTCCCCACTTGTGCTTGCTTGCTCTCTCTCTCTCAAAAATAAAATAAAACATTAAAAAATGAGAAATACTATTCACTTTGGAACAGTTTTGAGCTCTATTATTGATAGTGTTTACCTTCCTTAAGTCATTGTTTCTTTCAAAAGATCATCTTAACCAATCTATACATTTTATAGGCAGTAAAATGAGACATAGAATTTAAGTCATTTACTTGAATTAAGTCACTTACATTATCAGTAAGTAAAATTGTCTACCCATCCTGCTTCCTAATATTATATTTCCTCTAGGAAGGTCAAAAGAGTTTCCTTTCTGGAAGTTCTGCTTGTTAGTAGAATATATAACCTGGGGGGAAAAGACCTAGCAGCATCTGATTTTACTCATCTCCCTGGTTTCTCTGGAAGCATACTGAATAGCTATTCCCATGTCTTTCTCCCTTGTGATTTTATCTTTTGGGCCACAAGCAGTGAACACCATTGTTTTACAAAGTTATTCTTTTCACCACTAATAGTTCTTTGATGTCACTTTCTGGAAAAGTATTGCAACAAATTACTCACTAGAGACCTGCACACGGTTAAGTCCTTGCTTTTAACTTCTTCCCTTCTAAAGAAGTGTCTTACAGACTGTAGGTTAATCAGAGCCCTTCAAATATGAAGGCTGTTTAGAAGCTAACGTGCACAGACGTTTTCCAACACTGTAAGCTATGTATAACTGTATGAGTGTATGTATCTTTGTGTCTTGATTTATACCCTTTAGCCAGATCCACAGGGTATGTTGGGAAATGTCTTTTTATTTGGTAATAATGATTTCTTGGGTACTTATGATGTGCTATGACCACATTCCTCTTTCACTGTTTTTATCCCTCTGGTCAACACTACCACAAACTTACGTAGCAGTGACCAAGGATAATTATCCACTGTATGTTCCTGTGGCGTCCAAATCTTGGCTGCCCTCAGCAAAACTGGAAGGAAGAAAACCCAGAGCGAATAGGAGTTATTCAGAATAGTTACAAATGCTACTCATTAATAGGTAGGTAACTTGGTCAGGGTTGTTACACACATAGGGCTTTGCAGGCCTTGCATTGTGTAACTCTGGAGAATACTATTTACATGGTCTGCAACAGGAACTATACCCTCTAGAGCTGTACCATGAAGCAGCCCTAACTTTTAAGCAGATAGATGCATATATCAAAGCAGAATGTTCCCCTGTGTTTT
Source organism: Suricata suricatta (assembly GCF_006229205.1). Classification (NCBI taxonomy): domain Eukaryota; kingdom Metazoa; phylum Chordata; class Mammalia; order Carnivora; family Herpestidae; genus Suricata; species Suricata suricatta. The sequence goes on along the minus strand of NC_043708.1, from coordinate 21,732,162 downwards.
GGTTGAATAATATTTTCTTTTTTTTTTTTAACTCATTCATTTATTCTGAGAGAGTGAGTATGCGCAAGCAAGTCAGGAAAAGGCAGAAAGGCACGGAGGGAGAGAGAATCCCAAGCAGGCTCCACACTGTCAGCGCAGAGCCTGATTCGGGACTGAAACTCACATACTATGAGCAGAAATCAAGAGCAGACACCCAATTCACCTAGCCACTGACATGCCCCATGTTGAATAATATTTTCAGGGAAACAAGACACACCCTCATCTGCAAGGAAAATTTGGGTTGAGCTAAAACAAAGATAAAAAAAAGAACTGGTATGATGAGGACAAAATGATTTCTCTAAGTATTTATGATACTGCTCTGGCCCAAGGCCTTAACCCAATGTATATTTCAATGGCCTCATGACTTGCCTATTTGCCCTTTAAATTTGCCCTTTAAACTGGGTGACTTGTGGCTATCAAAAAACTGCCTTATGGTCTAAGATAACAGGGATTTCCTGTTCCTAGTGAGTTGTTTACAAGGACTAACATAATATAAAATTAAATTAAATTAAAAAACAGCTTTTTTTTTTTTTTCCAACAAGAGGACCCACCCAATCCTAACCCTATGCAGTGTGATTTTGCAAAGACAATACTAGGCTCTTACTGAGTTTTAAGTTTCAGCTTTCAGAACTGTCCACCCATCTGAAACAATAAATATTACCTTTTAGCAAATAGCATTGAGGGAAACATTACTATAGATTAATATGAAACAGGAATAAAACTAACCAACAGGCGTTCTAACGGAGTCACTGCATATGAGCACATTAAGCTTTTACATAAAGACAGAGATTCTAAGTGGGTTTCCAGGGTTTCGTCATGCTGACTTTCTTAATTAAATGTGGTACAACTGCTGAAGTTAAACCTTTAATGTGTCTCAGATCTTTTAAGATACCTCATATGGTCATTGTATGTAGCACGAAAACTTAAACATCAGGAACCTATCCATCTAAAACAGCATAAGCAAAATATATCATGATCTGTTTATTAATACCACGAAGAACTAGTATGGGAGCCCACAGTGATAAAAGATGACATAGTCTAGCCAAGGAGATATTAAAAGTGATCAAGTGGTCACTGGCACTTCTGTTTTCAAAGCTGCATGTAACTCCTTTTCACTTTGTAATGCTCATCTATAGCCTGTCAGTGTCTTACCCGGGTCCTAATGCCATGTTGCCTTAGACTCGGTGGTTCTGAAAGGACATAGGAGGAAGCTACTTCTTGTGTCTTCTGGCTGAGACTGTGCCAGCAGCATCTGGGCCTGTTCAGCGAGTACAGAGAAAGCCATTTTTTAGTCACACTTTAGAATGATGAGTGGAGCCTTCCAGTTTGGCATTAGAATGTAGAATAAAATAATAGGGTATGAAAAAAGGACAATGTGATGATCTCCTGCAATGATTTGTGTTGCTTTTAAAAATTAAAAAAAATTTTTTTTTTTGTATAGAGTCAATGATGGATCAGGATATTATATGAAAGAAAATGACATCGGGCAGAGATAGGGAGCACTTGTAATTTAACAAATCAGGAAAATAACAAAGGACTCAAATCCTTTAGACTATTTTGATAGGCAATTATTAGATAACTGAAGTATCCACCATGTTACTGTTACAGTAGGTAGAACATCCAAAGCATGTTTTGTGTGTTGTAAATCCATGTGTCAGTAAGATAGTTATTACTCTTTTAACATAGCTGGAAGTACACATATATGTTTGTATTCTTAAAAATGTTTGTATATCTAATGTCTCCTTTCATTGATTGAACATCCGGTGAAGTTTATCTCCATTTACAAACAATAGTGTAGCCTCACTCAAGGTCACCGAGGGTGGATCAGAGCTGGGATTTAGTTCAGGTGTTTTGACTATAAATTCAAGCTAATTTTGCATAAGAGTCCCTCAGGGGAACAAATGCAGATATCCAGACATGCCTGCCATCCTGTCCCTACTCCCCCTAGTACCGTGATTTGGTAGGGGGAGAATAAATTTTTAATAACACTTAAGAACAACTCCTTCCAGGGACACCTGGGTGGCTCAGTTGGTTGTGTGTTCGACTTCAGCTCAGGTCATGATCTCACGGTTCATGGGTTCGAGCCTCACATCAGGCTCTGTGCTGACTGCTAGCTCAGAACCTGGAACCCGTCTTCTGATTCTGTGTCTCGCTCTCGCTCTGCCCCTCCCCTGTTCACGCTCTGTCTCTCTCTGTCTCTCAAAAATAAATAAATGTAAAAAAAAAAAAAAGAAAAAAAAAAAGAACAACTCCTTCCAGAAGTAGGCTTCTGATTAATTAGTGTTTTAACTATATAATTACAATTCATATTTTCCTTCTCTTTCCTCATATTTGCAAGGAAATCACTATCTCCATCATTTGATCATATGCATTTGTCCCTAAGCATCTATCTTTACTAATCTAGAGGCTCATATGCATTGAGGTTTTAGAATGACTATGGAATTTCTTATAGCTCTCTCCCTAATCGCTAGGACTTTAGTTCACACAAACTAAAAATAATCTCTGATGTGTCTTGTCCAACCAGGCATCTATGCAGTCTTCCCTTTAAGGCTCAGGTCAGACACAGTCAAAGCCATGTAGCATAGCACAGCATCTTGATGATGTGCATAGTTTGGGGCAAGCTTTTTATCTTGTTTGCATAATACTAGTTTCCGTTGAATACAAAAATGCCTTGGTGGTATTGATTTATGACCATTGTACATTCCTTGCAATAAAGATAGATTTTAAGGGAAAACAGGGTGTTTCAAGAAACAGTGAGTTTTAGTGTAATGTGTTTTAACGTTCAGCTATTTCTCATGGACAACTTAGAGAATTTAAAGGTTCTATGTAGAGGAGATAATAGGTTAGGATGCCCAGCTGCTACCACCCAAAGAAACTCTGGGACAATGAAAACAGATTTCTGGTCATAAGGACAGAGTAGATGAGCTTTTGTGGACAACAGAAGCAAAATAAACCTTCTTGAATAATGTATTAATCTATAAACACAATCATAAAGTGTCATGGTTACCAGTTCAGGAGAAAGGTCCCACAGCTGCTGGATTCTGCAGTCAGTGGCTGCAGGGCCGCAGGAGGCAAAGATAACCAAGTACATTATTACTACCCTGGTCGCCATTCCTCCGTGTGATTATTTGTTTGGCCCATTCCTTCCTATTGCCTGATGACAAGCGTCAAAGTTTGGCAGCCCTAGGTTTAAACATTCTGTTTATTTTATCTTTAGCTTTCACAACTGCAAATGAAGGCCCGAGTTTTTAATAAACATCCCAGCACCAGTTTATGAAAGGGAGAATGAGTTAGTTAGTGCTGTGTTTTTTTCTGAAGTCTTTCTAAGCCAGCTGTGGATGAGAAGATCCAATTTGCATTGGAATTGCTAACTAGAACTCAAGGAAATCCCATCTGGTTTAGAGAGGAGTAAAAGAAAACAAAACAGAATAAAGAATGTAATGTCTCAATAGTTAGTTTACAAAATATTTACTCAGTTCCTGCACTCAGGAATGATGTCACTGAGTAAAATCATTCAGCAGTGATTTGCTAAGTTCTTACTATGTCCAGCTTCACTCTAAGTATAGTGGAGAACAGGATAAAGTCTGTTCTCATGAAGCTTATCTTCCAATGAGGGAAGACTGAACATAAATAAATGGGTAAGAGTCAAGTCTAAAGAGAATCAAGATCTGTTAGTGAACAGATTGCTACTTTACTGTGGAAGTCACAGAAGACCTCTCAGAAGAATAAAATTAGAAGAGAGACCCAAATCTCCGGAAGAAACTAGCCAGGCAACGAGCAAGGAAAGGAGTGTTTCCTTGGAAACACTGGAAGGGAAGCTAGATTGTATGGCCAGAGTCTGAGACCTCCTGGGTCAGAGGTGCTATAGGGGATCTATAGATGAGATGGGAGTGATAGTAGGCAGCTGGCAGATCACAGGGCACTTTCACAGAGGGTCAGGGTACAGAGTTTGGGTTTAGGGAAACCTTTGAAGATTTTAAGCAAGAAACTGACTTGATCTGATTTATAGTAGATACCTTTTAAAGAGCACTTTGGCTCACCAGGGAGAGTGGATTTTAAGGAATAAATAGTGGAGGTGGGGAGATCAGTTAGAAGGCTACAAGCAAGGAACTATGGTGGTTTATGGCATTGGAAAAAGACATGCAACTATTGCCAAAGTAGAGTCAATAGAACTTCCTGGTATGTTGGATATGTGGAGGTGAGTTGGGGTAGGGGCTCAAGTAGATGATGAATCAAGGGTCTATAATCTGAGTCAGACCAAAGAGATGGGAAATTCTGGTGAGTTGGGGGGAGTGCAAGTTTAGGAGGCAAATAAAATCCAAGGTTCTGTTTTAGCCTTTTTGAATTTGAGAAGCCTCTTAGATGTCAAAGTAGAAATGTTGAGTAGGTAGTCAGAGATGGGAAACTGGAATTCAGACTACAGGCAGGGGGTCGGGATGGTGGAGGAGAATGGAAAATCACAGTCATGTAGGCATGTATAGCCAAGGGACTGGATGGGATCACCCCCAAAATTAAAGCAGGGCCAAGCTTGGGGCCAGCCAAGAGACAGAGAAATGAAGGAGGAAATGAAGAATCTTGGACTGTTCAAGCTACTGGAACAAAATATTTCAGATAGGGCTTTCATTTTTTGACTGCACACAGGTGACTTTTTATGTTGATAAAATATTTTATATTACCAACTGTCTTGGACTTTAATAGTATTCCAAGGGCATAATCATTTGCAAATAATGAGCCATATGCATATATTAGCCCTAAAAATCTACATGGAGGCAAGGCTAAGAGCAGGAGAGCGGTTGCTAAGTTGATGGTTTTGATCCCTATTTATACTGCTCTTTCTCATTGTTTCACTTCATAAATGTATTGCCTCTTAACTGAAGAAACTAGTGCCAGCAAAGATAGCTTTTCTGAACCCCACCCGCTTCACAAAGCAGAGATCCAAGTGTTGCAAGCTGTTCTATTTTTGTAGTTTAATTCAACACATATGCACTGAATACCTATGGTGTGTCCTGCTCGATGCTAGACAGATTAAGACACACAAAATAAGCATACAGATTCAGCTTGTGAATCAGGGAACTTTTAATATCCTGAGTGAAGAAAGGCTTACTTACACTAATAACCTGATTACCACTAAAACAAAATGAAAAGAATAGTGATTCCTCGAAGTTTCTTAATTGAGTTTTCCTTATGTGTGTCTTAGTGTATTAACACTTTTGGGAGGAAGGAACTAAAATACTACCTTGACCCCCTGTCCCCTCACATCCTCATCTTATCTTCCAGTTCTGATGTCTATTGACGTATATGTCTCCAAGGGATTAAGGGAGTGAAGAGCAAGTGACTTGACTCAAGTCACCTGGTTTGCTAGAGGGAAAGAGCTCACTTCCAGGTCTGTGCTCTTGCCACTAAATAAATATTTTCCTTGAAAATGCATCTAAATAAGAGCACTTCAGAGGGTAACTCTAACCCACACAAAGGATGAAATAAAGTAATTATAACATTATATGCAGAAATAGTAAAAATTAAATGATGAACTAATCATGGTTTAGGAACCTAGCATTATTGGAGGGATAAGCAGGGATGAGGGTTCAACAGTAGTGATGATGGCTGTTTGGGTTAAGGTTTTGGATTGAGGTTCTTTGATGCTGAAGCAGATGTTCCAGCATCTGACCCCAACTATTGGGGGATTCAGCCTCCTCTGTTGAATATGAAACCCTAATTTTACAGTTAATGCTATGGTGTCAGCTTTGAAAACAACAGTAACAAACATCTGAAAAGCCCTTTAGAATTTATAAGGACTTTCACATTCAAATTCTCATCAGTCATGCAAACCTACCCTGAGAGGTGAGTTAATTGACTAGACATCCCAATCTCCATATTACACCTGAGGAGACTTACTCAGGGAGGTTAGCCGATTTGGTCAATGTCTTAACAAACTAACATAGTGGTCAGTACATCCAAGACTGGGACTTAGGGCTCCTGACCCTAACATCTCTATCCCACATACTAAATTCCAGGCACAAGGCAAGCCATGGTGGTGATGCATGATTTTAATGCCTTTGTGTAACAAGCTGTAGCCTAGTATCAGGGTAAAAAAAATGAGCAGTTAAATATATTAACTAATTTACTCATTCATTCGTTCATTCAACAAATGTTTGATTGGTTGTTAGTATCCTAGTGTATAGGCAAATAAAGATAAAAAGAATCTACACTGTGCTAAATTCTTATAGTCTTGTTGTGATTAAGAGGAAAACAAACTGAATGTGATGGAGTGTTGGAGTCAGTAGAAATCTGTGCAGAGCACAGTAGGTTCACAAAGAAGAATGGAGGTGATAGGACTGAATTGAGGTGCAAGTCAAGGGTTAAGTGACTGCAGGGAAAGAAGTCATTAAGTTAAAGTGCTTCCATATCTAAATGTTCTATCTTACCAGTTTTTAAAATGTAATACTAGCCTTTGTGATGTTTTATAAATTTTTATCTACTTAAGTATGAAAAATTACATTAAAGTGGGCAAACAGATCATTAAGACAGAAATACAGTTCTGAGTATTGAGCTTCATGGTATCCTGGACTCTCTTTTCCATTACAGAGGCTTAATTTTTCTGTCTCTCCCTGTCTGCTTTAATAATGTGAGTTTGGAAACAGATATTATATGACCTTTTACTTGGGGCATTTTTATTCTCCATTAAAAATAAAATATTAAACTTTTTATTTAGAAACAAATATCATGTATGAAGCAGACTTCTTCACCCCTTCCCTGAGCATCACTCATGTCTGAGGAAGAGGCTGTGAGAAGTTCGAGTGTATGCAGGGCTCATTTTGTGACACAGATGACAGCCATCCCCACATTCCTGGATTTCATATCCATTCTCAGAGTCTCCATCTTTATTCTTGGTGAAACCATGATTCAGAATTGAACCACTGGTTCTCCTGGAAGAATCCCTCCCTTCTTCTCATGGACATATAAAATAGCAATCAGTGAAATGTGTTTATATCTTTAAAAGGAGGAACAGATGAGGAGGTTTACCTGCTATCTCTGATGCCAAAACCTTGAAATCCTCAGGAGAGATTTGTTCTCCAATCTCTCTTAGCCCACTCTGCTTGTACTGTTTCAAGTCTTCCCCTGGAATTGTACTCAACTCCCAAGAAGGTTTCCTTTTCCTTCCTCTCTGCTCTTTTCCCTCAGAAACTTAAAATATTTGCAGTTATACAAAGTGGTTCATGCGGAACTCCTCTTGGACGTCACCTGGACACACTGAAGACCATGTCCCTTAGCAGGCAGGACCCACTCTCCCAAAAAGGCAGGTCTGCAGCTTGCGTTACTTGATCCTATCTTTTGAGTGTGTCAAGCACTACTCCAGGCAATTTAGAAACCTTTTTTTTTTAACAAGTGCACTCCCCAAGGTGCACTCCCTAACCAGTGTAATTCCATGTTGTCGCATTTGATGTTTTCAAAAGTTTGATTTTACATTTAGACAGGTTATTTGGACGTGGAGGGATAAAAATAGTTGCATCCAAATATGCTGTTTCAGATCAAAGTATTGTATTATTTGTTCTCAAGGGCAAGCATAGTTGGAAAGCATTCTAAACACCCACCTCGTAGAGGCATAGGTATAGAACCATGTAGTTATTGATAATAAAATCTAACACAGATAACTAATGATAGATTAAAATAAACCTGGGACATAATTATGAACTACTAGCAATATTACTTTGTATCTTACATTAAAAATCAAACAAGCCTCGTGTATATAACTGATGGCTGACTTATAAGAATATATATGCACTGTGTTCAGGCTCTGTTGGCTTCATTTGACACTATGGCTTCCATGGGTTACAAAAAATAACTATTTTATTTGCAAAGTGACAACCATAAATTTTACTTTGTTCAGCTGTTTAAACCGATGATTTCCAGAATGTAAGTGGTATCCTACTTGGATGTTTTAAAACAAACTATTTTGAAATAGGTAAATTACCCAAATTAACGAGACATCTTTCTCAAAACACCTCTTGACACCTTTTGTTATCCAGAAGTATGTGTACATTGGAAGATCTTATTAAGTCTTATACTTAGACCAGTTATGTTTCATACTTTAAAAAGTTGCCTACGGGCACCTGGGTGGTTGTCAGTTGAACATCTGACTCTTGATCTCAGCCTAGGTCTTGATCTCAGGGCTGTGAGCTCAAGCCCTGCATTGGGCTCTATGCTGAGTGTAGGGCCTGCTTTAAAAAAAATTTCCCTATGAAACAAAAAACAGCGTCTCTGAATATTATCAAAACTAACTTTGTTCTGTAGAAGTCACTTGATACCTCATGAGGCCATATGAGCATTTATAACAGAGTCTTCTTATACAATACAATTCTATGTTAAAAGTATAATTATTCAAAAAAATCAGTTCACCAAGGGTTTTTCTCCTCCTATATTATTGGGACTCCCCCCCCCCCCATCTTCTAAAACCTCGAAGCCATCCTTTGTGAAGTTCCTACAATAATGATTAACATTATTAAACCAGAGACTAAAAATCTTGGTACGGACTGACCCATGGGGACACGTTATTATAACTATTTTAAAATAAAATAATAAAAGGGGCGTCTTATATGGGCCAAAAGTCTGACTTATCCTCACAATTTATTCCTTTTCGTGAAAGTCACCCAGAAAAGTTCTTGGGGGTGACTAAGACTGTATCAGAACCAGGTGCTCTGAAGTGTGTCACCTTTGTGGTTTGCCGACCTGGGTTTCCCAGTCCTTGGTTGGACATTAGTGTTCTCACAGGGATATAATATTGAATATAACCCTCGAGATCTCTTCCAGTAGAGGCTGAGGCCATTTCTAAGAACTCCTTCCACACGCATGTGCACACACACACAACATTCACACTCAAGCTCTCTCCCTTCTCCCTTGCCCCTCACCTTCCTCCCCTCCCTCTCTCTTTTTCATTTTTCTCTAAAGAGATTGAATGGGACATTTGTTTCCCACATGATCTCTTGAGGACTGGTATAGTTTCCCCCAATGTACTTTGAATATACCATGCTCATTTCCTGACTATCCTGTACTTTACACATTCTGACACTGTCCCACTGTGTTCTTTGGAGTGGAGTGTGTACTACATTTATCAGGCTATTCCATTTATCAGGCTCATTTTATGAACACTTTGTTGTCACTCATGGCACCCTGGCAATTTGGCAAAACGAAGAAAACTCATATAGAACAACACAATTATATCCTCTCAATGACTTACAAAATACACCTTCTAGGTCTGTGAATGAATATGGGATAAGCTTTCTAGAACAGAACCCATGAACCCATTATATTTTTACCTCAATTCCTACACTGCAGTCTCCACTTCAGCCCCCAACATGCATACACATAGGCACATGCTTTCCTTCTTATAATTGGCAGGAAGCCTTGGGTTGCCCTTTGCCCCTACTGGAAAGGCATGAAACTAAGTCTAGTACCTTGCTCCCATTCCCAAATCAGTATTGTCTTGCCGACCTCTCCCCAACCCCAGCTTGCTGTTCTGTTTTTCTATTTTCCCTAAATGCAACTTACTTTAAGCATGTATTCACTTGATTACCATTCCTACAGTTAAAGGCTAATAGAAGATTACCCATTTGTCAGCCTTAGCCACTTTCTTCTCTTTCAAATGTCTACTTATGACGTACATCCAGACTGCACGCCCTTTTTATTTTTTTTAAGAAGCAAAACAAAAAAAATTAAGAAAATGCAAAATTTGTTTTTAAAGAAAATGCAAATTTTATTTTTAATTTCGGCTAGCACCAAAAGGGGAATCAACAATTCAAAAAATGAAAAGCAAAACAAAACAAACAAACAAAAAAAACCAAGTGTCCCCTGACTGCTCTGTCTGTGCCCCCTCAGCGTGTGCATCTGGTTGTTCATCTCTGAAAGTCTGTGAAATACTTTTTTCTTTAAATTTTTTTGTTCTTTTCTCCCTTTTGGTGTGGGAATTAAGTGCTTTTTGTATTATATCTATCTATATCTATATATATATCAATATGTTTCTTTTGATTGCTAGATCTTTAACTTTAGATTTGGTTTTATCCAAAATTAAGAGAAAAAAGTTAAGAATTGTTTTCTGCAATTTTCCCCCACTCCCTCTTTAAATGTGGAACAACTTCAGCTGCAGAATCCTCACATCCACATCTTTCAAATGAGCCCCTTCTCATTGGGAATCCCACCGTGCCCCATGGGTGGCAGGGGGAACATGGGTGGCCTCATATAGGCAGAACCATTTCTCTAGGGGAAATGATTAGTAGCCCAGCAGGTGGGCTCCCTATTTGGTCTCACACTTTTCCTTCACCTCCGATAGTCTCCAACCCCCTCCCCTGACTTTAGATGGGGCTGTGTGGCTGCCGGTGAAGTTGTTCAACTTGAATGCATAAATCTAGTCTTCTTGTTTTTGCTTTTAATCTTTTGGTCATTATTATTAGTATTATTATTTTATGTATCTTGGCTACTTTTAGTAGGAAAAGAAGTTTAACTGTTTTTATTATTTGAAACTCTTTAATGAAAATGTAATGATTTTTTGGAGTAATTGCATGTTGAAGAAGTTGCAGCTTAGGGTGTGTGAGATTGTGTTAGAGTTCTGTTCTTTATTTCTGTAGATGGGCATGTGTAGGCTCATTTGTTTTTGTATATTGCCCATCCCTTCCTTACAGCCAGAAGCTCTAATGCAGCTAGATCACTCCGTGCCGCCCTTACATGGACATGGCGACTCACTTACACTTTCACCCCCATCATCTTCATCTCTTGTGTAGTACACTCATAAATACGACCCTGCCCTCCGCATCTCTCCCTCCCACACTTCCCTTCCCTTAGCATTGTTCAAATTTATGTGCTGTCATCCATCCCCTTCAATTAAAGAAATCTAAAACTTGTCAAAAAGACAAAACTATTTAAAAGTCAAATATATATCTGAGAACCTATAACAGCGCAGAAGTTCATTCAAAACCCTCCAGAGTCATAGGTTTTTTTTAAAGGCAAATTATAAAAGTAAACAGGTTTTTTTAATTTTTTTAAATCATTGCGATCGGAATGATTTCAAATTCAAAATCGATGCCCTCCCAAGCCCCTCAAAGAAAAACTTTGTTAAAGTGCAGATTTTTTTTTCTTTTCATGTTATGTTGTGTGGATGTATGTGTTGTTGCCTCCCTGTATCATCCTTTGTTGTAAACTATTATATTTGAAAAATTAGACATTTTGCTCAAAAGTTTTTTAAGAAATGACAACAAAAAAGCAAGTTACAAGAATGTGGCAATTCTATTTGTCCAAGAGCATTCTTACACAACTTTCTTTTGTAAATTTTTCTTTCATGCCAAAAAACATGCGGGCAATTTGTTGATGTAAGTTGACTATAAATGAATATGGTATGCTTTTCTCATTTAAGTTATTTTATCTATATGGAAATGATTGCTTTCTTTGTTTCCCAAAAACAGCCTCTTTTTTTTTATTTGCTTTTACTTTTATTTTTCCTGTGGTTATGTTGCGAATGCCTTGTGAATGTTATTTGCTCTCCTTTCCTCTAGCTTACTTTGGCCTTGATGTTGGTTTTATTTTCTACTATATGATTTTGAAGACTATTAAATATTTTATTTCATTTGTGTCTATCTGCTTAATTTTCACTGTTATGTTTTGTGCTGAATTGCTTCTAATGATCAATGTGAATGAACTCTACTGTTCATAGAAGGGGTGGGTAAGTTCTCATCATCCAAAGGAAGCCTAGCCTCTTTGCCTGAACCAACTTTAAAGCCATGAAAATAATGATATGCTCTATACTGGGATATTAAATGGGTTGCAGCCTATGGGAGGCCTTTACCCCCAGAAGAAAAGAAGTTAACTCCAAGTGTTATCAGCGGTAATACATCCTAATTTAACTCCTTAGAAAGCATTCAGGGAAATCAGACCTTTATTGTATTTTCCTTCAGCAAAGGGAAATTAAGGTGCTCTCAAGTGACGATGGTAGAGTTTGGTTATCCAGGATTATGCCACCACCATCACTGCCGACTACAAAATCGATTTTATTGAGAATGAAGGCATCAGGAATCCCAGGTGTTTAGAGTATTATCCTGTGATAATGATGCCTTTCATTGTACAGAATTAACTACTGGGGAAAGCAAACACTCATACACAGAGAGCGCACAATTCTCTCTCCACTTCTCCCTCCCTCCCTCCCTCCCTCAGTCCCTCCCAGCTTCTCCCTCCTCCCTTTCTGCCTCCCAGCCTATCTCTCTCACCCTCATCCTCTCCCTCCCTGTCTCCCTCTCTGCCTCTTTCTGTCTCTCCTTCCCTCTGTCCTTTTTTCTCTCTCTCTCCCTCGCCCTCCCTGCATCTTTTCCTCCTCTCTCACTCCCTTCCTGCCTCCCTGCTTCTCTCTCTCTCTTCCTCGGGGCCTCTCTCTCCTTGCCTCCCTCCCTGCCAATTTCTCTATCTCCTGCCCTTCTTTCTTGCCTCTCTCTCTCTCTCTCTCTCTCCCCCTTCCTACCTCTCTCTTTCTCTGTCTGTCTCTTTCTCTGCTGCCCCCTTCTCTTTTCCCTTTCATTTAATAGCTGCTATTTCTCTCCTGGATTTAATCAAGTAAACTTTAAAAGGATCCTAAGATCCTACCAAGAAGAAACAAGATGATTTTAACATCTAAAGTTTTATTTAGGAAATCTTTCAGGTAGGTATATACTGCCATTTTGTGTGACCTTAGGGGTGGGAATACCCTTTGAGGCTAAAGGTATTTGGATTAATATTGCCTTATGCACTTTGGGAAACACAAGATGGACAGGTAAGGAGTGCTATACCAGGGGTGCTTGGGTGGCTCTATTGGTTAAGCATTCAACTCGATTTTGGCTCAGGTCATGATACCAAGGTTCAGTTGGTAGGATCGAGCCCTGTGTAGGGCTCTGCCAGTGGCTGAGGAGCCTGCTTGGGATTCTCTCTCTCTCTCTCTCTCTCTCTCTCTCTCTCTCTCTCTCTCTCTCTCTCTCCCTCCCTCCCTCCCTCCCTCCCTCCCTCTTTCTCTACCCCTCCCCTACTCATGCTCTTGCTCTCTCACTGTTTTTCAAAATTAACATTTTAAGAAAGAAGGGCTGTATCATTTTTAAAGAGTTTACTTGTTTCACTTTAATTTTAGATACAGTGTTATCTGAAACTATTATAGAAATATCTAACTAAATGGTAGGTAATAGATGTATTTCCTACACAGCAGCTTTAATGAATGGGCTTTCTTTACCTCAGTTTATATGATTTTATATTGTTTCATGTGCTGGATGATATTTCAGGTTTAAAACTAAGAACTTCCTAAATGGGGTCATTTTATCTAACAGGATTTATTTTTGTTGAGGAAGCTATCCATTGGTCAATTTCATAAAAGGTTAATCATTTTTTAAAATACAAGCTTTTTGAATTATGATAAGCCATTCTTCAAAGTGTGCATTTAAAATAGCTTCAATAACCTAGATCCTATGTTATTATACTTGTACCCTACCATGAGACCACTATGTTAAAAAAAATGATTAGAAGAAAGTGATCAATGATTTATAGGCCCAAAATGTTAGTAGAAATAATACTAGTCACTAGCATTTTGGAGTATGCTAAATACTTAATATGCATTATAATTAACATCAACATGCATTACTGTTATTCACACTGGTGGGTTATGATTTCCATTTTACTAAGACTTTAAGAAGTTTTACCGAACTCACGTGGCTAGTAAACCACAGGGCTGTGATGCTAACCTGAGTATGAGGGGCTCTAGGGACAAAGCTCTTAGTAAGGAAATGAAAGATTCCACTTGACATTATATATGACAATGTATAATGATATCCTGGGCCTTTGTCTCATCTTCCTTGGGCATATGTTGAAAAATAGAATCTGTAGCCTTTGGGTATCAAATCCACTTCAGACAAACTAAGGGAAAATGCCCTCCCTAGAGAGTCTCATCTCATTAAAAATGTAAATTAAGCCCCTTTGAGACTCTTCAGTTTTTCCGGAGTCTTCTCCCCTAGGACTTGCCATGTTTGTCCATGGTGATTCTTTCTGAAGGTGGAGAATTTCATGATTACAAACTTCAGGGTCTTTATGTGCTACAAGTGCACTCTGCTTTGGCACCAAGTAATTAAGTGAATATCAGTCAACCACTAATGTACGGGGAAAAGGATGGTTTTGCTGTATTACGTGAATATCTCAGTAGTGAATTAGAAACATGCAAATAAGAAATGAGGTAAAGAAATGAAATATAAATAAAAGAAATTCAAGGAATTGGAGCATGGTGTCCTCTTCAGCCTGGCTCTTTAGTGTCATTGTTTTGGTATTTTTGTGACTTCTTAGACTCAAATTCCTCCAGAGAGGCAAAGGTTCGAGCCACATTGAAATCTTGTGCTGCCCTTGTTTTTTCAGATGACCCACTACATTCAGCATCACCTTCAGATTCTCACAGTTCAGAAGAGTTCTATTAAATTTTTAATACACTGTCTTTTTCGATGGCAGAGAGCCCCTTTTGCTGGATATCAGCCCCAGACACATGAATTATATATCTATAAATACACTCATAAAGCAAAAAAGCAGGGCAGCCTTCAGGGCTAAAATAGACCTTTTATATCCCTAGTGATCTCTCCAGTTTAAAGAAAAGCACAACCCTGTCAAAAACGGGTATATATTCCTGATTTAAAATGCTAAGGTTAAGGAATAAAGATAGTTCTTATTCCAAGCCAAAGAAAAATTCTGGGGATGGAACAGGAAATTAGGGTGTTGATGGCCTGTGGGGTTTCTGTCCTAATGCCTGTAACCCCTTATGATTTTAGGCTTGTGGCTTCTATGAATATGAATCTTTATAAACATAGACATCTGGTAGATCATTGACTCCTTAGTCTTTGGGCATTGGGAAAAAATATCAGCTGCTCCCACATTTCTGAGGACAATCACTTTGGATTAAAACAAATAAACATAAAATCTTAAATAGGTTCCTACAATAAATTATTTCTATTAAGGATCTAATCATGGAGAAATATATTCCCCGTCTCGTCATCTCAAAAGATATGTGCCCTTATATTCCCTAGGATACTATGTAATCATCCTGAATCTTAAAGATGGAATTTGATATTAAAATAGATTATACACCTAACTCACACACCTGTCCCAGGCACCTTGCACAATTATAGCTCTCTAAAATTTTCCACCTATTTTTATTCTAATTCTCATTTGTAACAATTCCTACATCCCCATTGACTTTCTTTTAAGCTGAAGACACTCTTCCAATTTTCTTGAGATGGCAGGAAAGGGGTGGATTGTGAAAGCTTCCGCCATTTCATTGATTAACTACCACCGGAATTGAGGCTCACATTTCCCTGACAGGAGGCATCATGTATCATTTTTTACCACTGCTGCCAGGATTAATAACAAAATGGCAAAGAAAACTGAAGATTAGTCATTTGGACAGATTCTTTTGTTTAAACTCTGAAATAGCATACCCAACCATTTTTGGTTTGGAAATAAGCTCTTACCATTTCACTTAGGGGCTCACCAACCTTTCAGGAGCTCTTTATAAATTAGCGAGCCTTAGGACACTCCTTCTACTTCATTATGAAAATGATGGTTTTTACTTATTGTTGTTTTAATACATGAGAGATTAGAAGGTGTTGGATTGAGAAATGAATAACAAAAGAAGGTGAGGGCAATTCAACTGCAGAGTGAGCAATCTGTAGATTTTGTAGATTTTTTACAACAAAGACACTGAGGGAGCTTTAGATTGAAGAAAAGGGGTGGGGAGAAAGGAGGCAAATTTAAGACTCCAGTTGGGTGTCACAGATGGTACACTAAAATTGCAAATGAATGCCACTCTGTAATCATGAAGACAGTGATCTTAATCTCACTTAAAGGGACACCAGCACACTACTTAACAATTTGCCTTTATATTTAAGTTATCCATACCAGACTTTGCCTTATCTTTTATCCCAGTTTCCTCTGTGTTTAATATATGTGGAATAATAGATTTTTATCATGGTCCTAAGGAACAGATGACTCAGTATTTGTGCCAGGAAAGAGCACACATGCTAAACCTTTATTCTAGGTGAGATGGGTAAAAAAATCCTGTCTTGTTCTCTCAAGGAAAGTAAAACCATCCCTGAGTAATCTCTTGGGAACCTTCAAACAGATTACATGGACATTCTAATCTCTCTTCTTATTGCCTTCTCTTCCCTATTTACACACTGCCTTCTTCCATGGCTCACCTTAAATACAACAGTTGCCCCCCCACTAGATAAGGAGAGAAACTCAGGGTTAGTTTTAGGGCTAGCTTACCTTTAGGGAGCTGTGCTCCAAATCCCATTTATAAAAACTAGCAAAAGTTGTAAATTATGCATTAAAAAGTTGCAACATATTTGTATTATATATATTCACTGTAAAAAACAGAGAAAGAAAGGAAGGAAGGAAGAAGGAAAGAAGGCATGCTGGTCCAGTAAAGCAAGTCTGAAGACTTGAAAATTCTGCAAAGATCATTTTACTCAATAGTTTGAAACTCCAAGCACTAGAAGAGAAACTTGGGGTTAGAGCATAACTCAAAATATCATCTTGAAATTCTCAGAAAGGTTGTTTTATTTCCCTACATATGGTAACATTATCAGGTAGGACAGAGATGAATATCCCTTCCAAATCATACACATTATGTACATTATTGCCACCTTCCCCCACCTCAGTCTCTCTCTGTATAACACAATGTTATTGACTAAATATGGAGGAAATAAAGCTTCTGACATGGGTACAAATGGTTCTTCTCAGGTGTTTTGAAGGTACGCAACGGCTTTCCTCTCAGAAGGCCCTTCTCTTTAGCACACTGAAATCTGGACAGTTTCGATGCAGCAGTTCTAACTGAGGCACAGGGACATGTTTAAAGATATATGGTTTGGAAAGCTGAGCAGGAGAGTTCTCATTTGTGAGTCAGTCTTTATAAGAAGAACCTGGGAAGACCATGTAAACTAAAGGCTTATCCACCTCAACTTTGCAATATTGGGTCACCTTGTCTGTTACCAATAAGGGGTTCCTCAGTAAAAGTCACCTCTGATGACAGGCATTCAAACACCAACCATCCCCTCAGGGCAGTTGCTGTGGAGGGCAGAACCGATAAGAACATTGTACCTGGCTGAGAGCTTCATGACCCAGCTCAGAAAGAAGCCGTCAACAATAATCTCATATTAGCAACTCAGCTGTCTAACTGGAACAGGGAAACATCACGCGAGAGGATTTTTTAAAACCAACAGAATACATTTTGGGAATAAATCCAGTGAGGAGACATGAAATGTAACTTCTGGAGATTCTTTCTCTGTTTGAAAAATAACACTGTAAAGAGACACAGAAGAGACCTTGATTATCTTGCTTACGTACATGAGTAATAAAATTGGCCCTACAATTAGGTGAGTAACATCCACCGCAGAATATTTGTGGTGCCCATAATTTGCAAGGCACTATGATTCAGCGAACTATTCTGCACTTTCTCTCCTTACCTCGTCCACATGTTTATAAATGCAATAACTAGGGTCTGTGGGTAAACCAATTTATTTTTCCCATTCTGGATAAGAATTGCGGATTTAAAAAACCCACTTTGCTATCTCTACATCTCTGAATCTAAATTTCCAGTAAATCATGGGTATCTAGTCTGGGTATTTAAAAAATCTAGTGTTGAGCTCAGCATATATTGCAAATAGCATAAGAGCAATGCATAAACATAATATGAGACTAAGGCAAGGTTAGCTCCCATTTAATAAGGCCATTTCTGGAAAAGCATAGTCAGAATGGGTTTGTTAGATGAATATTTTTAACCTCTCATGAGTTCCCTTCTTTTAGCATATAGCAAATGTAGATTGAACTTGATAAATGTTAAATAAAAGGTAGGAGACCAAAGACAAGGTCTTTTACATTCCTTGATCTTGATCTCTGGGACATGGAGAACATGTCACACTCATCCTCATGGGAACAAAGAAATAGAAACCCAAAAAGGGAATAAAGAAATGCTAGGGTTCACAAATTAATCACATACGTGTGCACGCGTGCACACACGCATGCACACACACACACACACACACACACACACAGTTCTACTAGCCTGTCAGTTTTTGCAGCAGTATGATTGAATGCCATTATCCTGTAAGCAGATCCTGGAATCGGCCTATTTGAATTCTATCTAAATAATTACTTGAGAGTATCTTAAAAACCTAAGAATTTCAGAGTGTGGTGGCAAGAGGCATGTAAAGGGCTGTAAATCAGCTTAGAATGGTTAGTCTACGATAAGAAAGGATCCCTGTGTGGACCCAGGTCATTCTGTGATCATCTGTGATGCCTAACCTATCAAATACAGTCACTGAGAATGACTATGGTTGGTGTTTGTCTACAAATATACTAATTCTGTTTTTCTTTTTCTTTTCAATCCCAGGAGGTGAATTAGTTATCCCTCTTCTTGTAGAAGACCCTTTAGCTACCCCTCCTATTGCTACTCGTGCACCTTCCATTACACTCCCCCCTACCTTCCGTCCCCTCCTCACCATTATTGAGACCACCAAAGATTCCCTGTCCATGACCTCTGAGGCGGGGTTACCTTGCTTGTCGGACCAAGGCAGCGATGGTTGTGATGATGATGGCTTGGTGATATCTGGGTATGGCTCAGGGGAAACCTTTGACTCTAACCTGCCCCCTACTGATGATGAAGATTTTTACACCACCTTCTCCTTGGTAACAGATAAGAGTCTTTCCACTTCAATCTTCGAAGGTGGCTACAAAGCACATGCGCCCAAGTGGGAATCCAAGGACTTTAGACCTAACAAAGTCTCCGAAACTAGTAGGACTACTACCACATCTTTGTCCCCTGAGCTGATCCGCTTCACAGCTTCCTCCTCGTCTGGGATGGTGCCCAAATTGCCAGCTGGCAAAATGAATAACCGTGATCTCAAACCCCAGCCTGATATAGTCTTGCTTCCGTTGCCCACTGCCTATGAGCTAGACAGCACCAAACTGAAGAGCCCACTAATTACTTCCCCCATGTTCCGTAATGTGCCCACAGCAAACCCCACGGAGCCGGGAGTCAGACGGGTTCCGGGGGCCTCAGAGGTGATCCGGGAGTCGAGCAGTACAACAGGGATGGTCGTCGGCATTGTGGCTGCTGCCGCCCTCTGCATCTTGATCCTCCTGTACGCCATGTACAAGTACAGGAACAGGGACGAGGGGTCCTATCAAGTGGACGAGACGCGGAACTACATCAGCAACTCGGCCCAGAGCAACGGCACGCTCATCAAGGAGAAGCAGCAGAGCTCGAAGAGCGGCCACAAGAAACAGAAAAACAAGGACAAGGAGTATTATGTATAAAAACAACACCGCCAACCATTACGTGAATTTATGACACAATTATTTCTATAGAAATCTATAAATACTTGGAAAATGAGATTTCACAGATGTCAGAACTGTTACAACTATGAGATGGGGTGTACCATGACCATGGTGGGGAAAACCATTTTTAAAAGGACACACACAAGGATGTACCTACCTATAATGTTCAGCCATGGCTGCTTTGATTCAGTCATCGCTCGGAGACAGAACATTCCTTCTGCCCTGCTGTATCATAAAGCACACACTTTGCGCTCTGGAGCAACCAGATGTCCCCCCCACTTTCGCAGACTTGGAAGCTTCCTTCTCTTGAGGACTTTCACCCAGGGTAGAAGACTTCATGGCTTACTTGTTCCATAACTCCAAGTGAGTCTGTAATGATGTTTGTGAAGCTTGACTGTAACAATCTGTAACAATGTTTTCCTTTTATTTTTGTTTGGTTTAATTATGTAAAAAAAAAAAAAAAAAAAAAATGAAAAAATGAAAAACAAAAGCAAACAAACAAAACCCACCCTTATCTGGTTTTGGACAGTGTACGTGTAACTTTTCAAGATCTGAGGGGAAAAATGGCTTTTGGGTTTTTGTTTATTTTTTGAGAATGGACATGAGAAGAAAAAAACAAACAAAAAACTCAGAAAACAAAAGTAAGAGAGACTATTACCATATGAACTCAAAAGCTACCATGGTGTTCACTCTACATATCAGGTTGTGGTATTTCTAGAATCTGTTGTTTGTTTCCTATATGATGCTTTGCTGAAACACATAGCAAAATCACATATGGATGATAGTATTGATTTGAAAAGCTGGTCCCTCAGGATCTAATTGCAGAATTTACCACCCAAACCCTGAGTAGATGGGGTAAGGGCTGGTTTTATCAGAGCTATTGGCTTTACTTAACAATATTGTTCCTGTTCATTAGCCCAGCCAAATTGTGGTAAAGGAGAAAGCCCCACAAACTAACACAGAGCCTTTCCTAGGGAAGGTGAAGAGGGGGTGGGCTGGATCTGCGAGTGATTGAGATGCATGCAAATATAAAAAGACAAGACAATACTAAACGTCTGCTAAAGAATCAAAACAGACAATAGGGGAGTTCACTGTGTGATGGAACCACAAAAGGTCACACAAGCCAAACATGGCATGACAGAGTGCAAAATACATAGTTCTTCCCCCGCCCCCAACATGATGTTTTTCATAGTGGTTTAATTTTGTAGCCTGACGCTGACGGATAACTCTGTCCTTCCATTTGCTCACATCTCCCTTCACCCATCTTTTCTAAAAACAAATAAATAAATAATAAATTAATAAAGCTGCTGTGACACACAAAAAAGGAATTTAATAGTATAATATATATATAAATAAATATATATACAGATATATTTATCAAGGTATGTTTGATGGGATGACTGAAACAGGAAAACTGTTAAAGTCTTGAAGTGGAATGAGAATGTTGTTTTAAAAGACAATAACAAAACAACAAAAAAGCAAACCTTAAAATGTGAAGAAAGTGTGAGTTTTAGTTTTGTCACAGTTAACTGTGTCAAAGAGAATAAACAATCTTCTCAGATTTTGTTTACATATTTTCCTACATTTTTGCTGGTATAATTCCTTAGCCACCTATGTACATACTGCTTTAAGAACTGTTCTTTCCTTTCTATCTGTTTATTTCTGTTTGTTTGGTTTAGATTCCAGTTGTCTGTCTTTCTTTTTGAAAAGAGGAAACAATGTACAGAAAAAACAATACTCTGGTTGTGTGGCCATAGCTATCCAAAAGCAAGAAACAAAGACAAATATTCACACAAAAATGAAGTATGTCTTCTGGAGGGTCAGATATATACAATTTCTTTTGTACAGATGAAAATCAAACAGCTGTTTAGATTTAGAAATCTACTCTTGCTGGTCTTTGTAAGTTGCATGAATATTTGACTTTGAAAAATATCTTAAAGACACGGGGCAAAAAGCGCAATCTAAACAATGGTAGGCCTTTACTAATATGTACGGAAAGAGGTGTTCCTCATTATCTGATATTTCAATGTGTTAAGAGTTTTGGATTTTCTGTTGTCATTAAAAACGACAGGATTATAAAGAGATATCAAAGCACGATTTTAGATAACTCAAATGGCCCAACCTATATGAAGTTGATTATATCTCGATGTCTGTAAAAGATTGCTGTTTTTGGAGTCTTGAGGTCTTGTGAACTGATTTCCTGATTTCTTTCTTTACATTTTTTTAAATTTTAGTAAAAATATATTTGTTATATTCCTTTTAGTGTAAGTTTCTATTTGGACAATTTTATGGGAACATGTGCATTCTGTATGTGAGCTTCTATCATATTCCTGTTGTTTTATGAGCAGACTCTTAAGGAATTTATTTTATGATGTTGTGAAGTTACTGCTTTTTCTTTCTCCTTTCTCTTTTAGTTCATATTTGCATTTTCGTTCAAGGATATGCTTAGCAATAAAATGTTCTTCCCAAAACCTTGTATGATGATGGCATTTTTGTTTTCTAAACATTTTGTAGAAGATCTAGTCCTGGGGCTAACTGTGTCAGATCTTATTAAAAGCCGAGTAAGCTAGGGCCATGTGAAATAAAATATTCGAACCAGTTACTAATTACTTCTATACATTTACCAAAACTGGCATATTTATGGGCTAAACAACTATTTCTGTCAACTGGAATATTGTTATTTAGATTGCTATGACAAGGTAAGCAGGAGGGAAAACTCTTTTGAACAGGTAAGAAGACAGAAGCATTGTATTCGGAGAAAAATGATTAGATACTATATATTTTTTAATGTTTGGTAGCTTTGAAGTATTTGCTGCAAGTCAACAAACTTTTAATAGTTTTCCAGAACCTTGTGTATATAATGCCTTAAGCCCTGGAAAGCTTTAGATGCCTTCTCTCCAAGTTTCCTGGCATATCGAAATGTTTTTTACAAAAACCAAATCCAAAAGCAAAATATGAATGAGTTCTTAAATTTTAACAGCTTCCTTTTAGATTTTCAGATTATAAAATTCTACAAACATTCATTATAGCTGGAACTTTTCTCATGTCTCAGGTGTCTTTGATTTGATGGTTCCCTAAGCACATGCTTACTTTGCCAGTTGGACAATGCATCATGACACTTCACATATTTCACCATGATCCTGAAATGTGAGTTAACTCAACTGGTATACTCTATCCATATATTGGTTACCAGTTCTCAAAGAGAAAAGCAAATTAACTAAATGAACTAAATGGTTTTGCCATTGACTATCATAAGAATGGGAAAAAATGAGGCTCAGTGATGTCAAACTATGGAAAGTTCCTTTCTTGCTTTCTGTTTCAGATACTTCCTGTAAACTAAAGCAATCATTTTCAATCCCCATAGTGTTCCAGGTCTGTGTAATGGGAAAAAATGAGGCTCAGTGATGTCAAACTATGGAAAGTTCCTTTCTTGCTTTCTGTTTCAGATACTTCCTGTAAACTAAAGCAATCATTTTCAATCCCCATAGTGTTTCAGATCTGTGTAATGTGTTTAATCCCTGAGTGGTAGATAGTATTTTCCTCATTTTAAGATGAAAAGAACAAGACACAAAGAACTTAATGACAACTTGGCAAATATGTTTCTAATTATGTTAAAAGTCAGGCCTTGGTAACATGGTGGTTAGGGGGATGCCATGGAACAGGTACAAGCATTAAGACCAGAGAGGGTTGGGGTGGAACTCCAGCTAGACTACTCACTATGTATGGGGAAATTTCAGTGTCTCTCTGAAATTTGGCTTCTTCACCTGAAAATTGTGACACCTCAATGACCTTGCTTTGCAAGGTACTTTGGGGAGAAATGAAATAAAGTTTTTTAATTGTGGCTAATACAGAGTAGGGGCTCAACCAAGTTACAGTCCCTTACTTTGAGTCCTGTGCTATTCTGTATATGATGGCTGCCTTTTAGAATTATAAATCCTGCCCTAAATTCCACACTAATAAAAAGATTTCTTTAGTTGTTGTCAAACGGTGTTGCCATATAATGACTAGGGTTTGCTTGTTATAGTAGACGAAACTAGTCTTATTCTAGTCATCTACTTTGATTGAAAGCATGACTGCAATGAGTAAATATCTGACATTGAAATATGGTAACATTCATTTTGTCTGACATCACATTTTAAGCAAGTGGCCAGAAGTTGGTTTGTATATGTAAAAGGAGTCTAGCTTTGAGAAAACTTGCCAGAGAAATTTCCAAATAATGGCTAATATGGAAGATTCAGCAAGACCTAAGTGACATCCACTCAGATACATTGGTTAAAATTCATCAACAGAAATACTCTTTTCCTGTCTTTCTGTGAGGATGTGTTGAGGTTAACACCATCTCTTTTAAATGTGTTTAACTTTGGCTGTAGGTGTAGGCTTTGGAATCAGAAAAGCTTAGCATCTTGGCATTGAATCTTGGGTCTGTCCTTCGCTAGCTGTGAAACTTTGGGTAAGGTGTGCAGTGACTCTAGCTTCATCTGTGAAACTGAAATGACACTGTCCTCTTCTTAGTGCTGTTCTATAATTAAATGAGCTAATGTGAATACAAGTGGCTGGTTATAAGCACAGTGCCTGGACCATAGCCTTCAAACAATGATGGCTAATGTTGCCATTTTAATCATCTGGTTATCCTAGGAAAAAATAAGCCAAAATTCTTTCTGTAAGTTTAGAAAGGATACATACTGGAGAGCCCCAGAGCAATCATACTCTGTCACTTACAATCATAATTGTTTTTATTCGTCTATAGCTGAAATCACATTGATTCTTTGACCTCTTCTTGAGTGTTCCAACAGAAATGTTCATACCCCTATAAAACCCATTACTTCCACTCCTTCAGTATAGGGAGCATAAGAAAGATTCAAATCGTAGACTGTTATGTACTTCAAAGGACAGTCTTCTATCCCTCCCAAATTAGAGTTGTCATTGTCTCTGACATCCTTTCAAGACTTAATATTGGCTTTCCCACCATGAACTCTCTAAGTATCTCAATTTAATGTATAATCCAAGAAGTACTCTAAGCTTTTATTCTTTTGATAATTAAACCAACTCTTAATGAACACTTCTGTGTCACCCAATTTACTATTGGCTGTTGTTACTTGTTTCAGTGAAGATGAATAATGGGTATTAGGCTTTTTTCTGGTGTAGATCCATGTAGGCCAAAGTTATCTTCACTCTATTTAAGATGAAGTTTGATATTTCTCCAAAATATCCAAGCCCTTTACAATCCCAGTTCAATTAACATCTTGATGATTCAGTTCGAAATCAGTTTGGTTATTAATGTATTTATTGGACATTGAATAAATAATGATGATGTCTTGAGAGCCTTAGGGAGTTTACAACATACTAAAGGCACTATGGTAAAAACAAATTGGCTGTCGAAAAAGTATAAACTACATTCTTTGCAGGTTCAGAAAAAATTAAGGAAGGGTTTCATAGAGGAAGTGACATGTTAGGTAAAACTTGAAAAATTGATAAGCAGAGATCAGGGTTGCATGCTGTTCCAAGCAGAACATTAAAATGGAAGCAAGTAGGATCAAAGCTATAATTTAGATGGATCACAGACTATGTATTAAGTGGATTATGGAAGGTGCAGCTCAGAAATTTTTTGGAATTTTTCAATGCAAGGAAAAAATAATGGGAGACTATCTTGAGAAGCTCTCAAGATCAAGGGCTACTTGGTTGTTGAGTGCCGAAGACACAAACATGTTTGAAGAGAAAGGTAATAACTGATACATTCTCAGAGAATGTAAAGGGCTATTGTAGATATCCAGTTTTCATATAGAAATGTTACTCTGAAGAAAGCAAGGGAAGATTGTTCTTCTGATGTAACAACAAAGGAGAGAGTGGGATTAAAAAAAAAACACCCTGACATATGGTAGTGGAGGGGACAGAAATTGAGACAGCTATAGTTAGAGTGCCTCAATGTTCAAGATAAGGGCAAAGTCACATAACTAACAGTGAGACTATGAGCACATAACTGAGGTCTGATAATCCTGTTAAGAAGACAGCTAATGGGGTGCCTGGGTGGCTCAGTTGCTTATGCGTCCAGCTTCGGCTCAGGTCATGATCTCATGGTTCGTGGGTTTGTGGGTTCGAGCCCCACGTCGGGATCTGTGCTGACAGCTAGCTCAGAGCCTGGAGCCTGCTTCATATTCTGTAACTCCCTCTCTCTGACCCTCCCCTGCTCACACTGTCTCTCAAAAGTAAATTTAGAAAAAGACAGCTAATAAAAGTATCAGTAAGAGGTCAATTGTCATTATCTGGCATCAAAAGTTAATACTTTATATTTTTGCTACTTTTTAAAAAAATTTCTTGACTTGAAATCTGATCTTATGGTTTCAAATTCAGAATTCTTTCAATCATATAATGCTTTCTCTAAAGAAGCAAACCATTTTATCCTTTTTTTCCAGAAGCATTTGGAGTGGAACTTAAGAAAGAGGATAATAGGATGCTGCTTGTAGCCTACTCAGGCTGCCACAACAAAATACTATAAGCCTGAGTGGCTTACACAAAAGAAATTTATCTCTCAGAGTTCCGGAGGCTGGGAGTCCCAGGTCAAGATCTGGTAGGGTTTATTTTTTTATGAGGGTTTTCTTCTTGGCTTGTGGAGAGCAGACTTCTACCTCTGTCCTTTTGTTTATGCATGTTCTGAGAGGGGGCAAGGGGAAAGAGAGACTTTCCCCTATTTAATAATACACAGTACAATTGGATCAGGATCCTATCCTTATGACCTCTTTTAAATTTACTTCCTAGAAATCCTTTCTCCATATACAGTCACATGGGGGCTTGAACATATGAATTTGGGGTAGGGGGGAAACATGATTTGGTCCATCACAGATTTATATGGTATTGGGAATTGGTATTAGAGTTCAAAGGAATAAAGGAATCCAGAATCAATTCTAGCCTTTTGGAGTGGCTACATGGGTGAGTTAAAAGTGCAGATAAATATGTGAGTATAAACCACAGAGCAGGATAGAATCACAGGAATAGGTACCAGGATTTGGAAGCAATGTTAGGGTTGTATGAGAGAGAGGCCATAGGAGATGGGAATAGCTAAAGGGAACCCAGGCTTAGACTTGGAGGTGTATTAAGTGAATAGTGGGAGCTTAAAGAGGCCATGAACTTTTGCAGTGGTTAGGTACATGTGTTCTGGAGTCAGAATCCCATAGCTTGTATTCTAGTGCCATAACCTGAGATAAATTATTTGGTCCATCTAAGACTCGGCTTTCATAGGAAATTCCTATGAAATTTATTTATTGTCAACTACCGTCGCAGCAGAGTTCTCTCTTGCCCAGCAAGACAGCAGACACAGAGTTGGATATGAGAGAGGCTAATGCCAGGGAGGAGACAAGAGCCCCAAACAGGGTTTTCATTTCCATTTTTATTGAGCTCACAAGACATTACCCATGTGGTGAATGTCAAGAAAATAAGATCTTACACACATGAACATGCAGAAAACAATCAGACAGTAATCATTAACTATCAGACAGTAATCAAAGGGTCTGGGGAATAAGTGGAGCTTGTGATCAAAGTGCAGTAGTATATTGGCACCAGATGGAGAGTAATTTCCATGATCCTGTTATATTCAATGATCCCATTACAGTATCTCAATAGCTAACCTCAGGTGCATTTGCCCTTTGCATCTTTCCTCCCTGTTTTTCTAACCCATTTATGTAAGTAGAACCTATTTCTCCACAACCTATCTTGTAGGTTTGTCAGGAAACACTAAATAAAATAATTCATTTAAAATGTTTAGCTTGTCCCTGGTACATAATAAACCTTAATAAATGTTGGTCATTATTACAATGTGGTCTTGTTACTTGACTCAAGCAGGATCAAAATTAGCTTCTACTCACATGGCTATCTGCCCCAAACTGGCACAAAAGTCTAGAAATTAGGCTATCACCCTGAGTATTTCCCTAAGTCTTTCATTTTCCAATAAAATACAAAATTCAGTTGTCTGCTGATTGGCAAAGATTTCCCTTCGCCACTGCAACAGTCCTCTGCTGCCAGGCTCCTGCTTGGATCATGCCCATGCCTGCTCACATCCTAAGATTTCCACATCTGCCCACATTTCTAGCTCTCAGCTGCCCCTCAGCAGCTGGTCAAGCAGACATTAGGAAGCCAAGAAACTTTCAGGAAACCTGGTAACCCTTTACTAATATGCACTATTTTGTTTTTACTTTGACTTTTTATTGTAAACATTTAAAAAATTCTCAAAAGTACAGAGAATAGTACAACAAGCTCCCAAGCAGTATTAATACTTTGCTGTTCTTGTTTTATCTATGTCCATCTTCCCATGAAAGAATAGCTTTTAATACCACACAATGTTAAAAACAAAGAATAAAAAAGAAAGAATAA
The DNA here is from genome assembly GCF_006229205.1 of Suricata suricatta. NCBI lineage: Eukaryota > Metazoa > Chordata > Mammalia > Carnivora > Herpestidae > Suricata > Suricata suricatta. The sequence goes on along the minus strand of NC_043708.1, from coordinate 21,704,397 downwards.
AGAGCATTGAAAGAGTAGTTATCATTGGGTCTCTTGACCTGAGTCTTGTTCTTAATCAATGTGTTCCAGAGTAACTAAGCCTAACATTCTTTCTGATGGACAATCAATGGCATGATTCTAGTTCTTTATTCAATGACAACAGCAAAGAACAGATTAAGTGCTAAGTAGACTCTTTGTTGTTTAATGATATTGCCTGAAAACTGAAAGGATTTTTCAGCTTGCATGTATTTCTATTCAACTGTGCTCAGTCACTTTTTGAAATGATTAAAAATGTCTATAGATTACATACAGCTGCTCTATATTTTGTAAAATGTGACATTTTGGAATAGAATCTATAATCTCCTTCAAGTGAGTGGGTGAGGAAGAATTCTACTCATTGGCACCTGTGGAAGCCAAGAAATCCTTACTTTTACCTCTAGAAATGTGATGGCAAATCTACTAGCATATTTCCCTTGGGCTATATTTGCAATAAGTATAACTACACTGAATTTGCATGAGGCTACATAGAAGAGAGAGTTCATTACCCTCACCTTCTTTACCCTCACTCACCCGCAATTTTTGACCTACAAGTTTCATCGTAAGAGTATTATGAAAGAGTGATTGTCAGATGAGAGAGAGAGAGAGAGAGAGAGAGTTATTTGTAGACTATTTGTCAGTATACCCTCCTCTATCATAAAATCATAGTAAGTGTTAGGAAAAGTGGCTAGAACCACTACAGACCTTGCTCTTTGGTTTCATGGGACAGAATGAAAAGTAGAATAGTAGGTTTCTATAAGTAAACAATTTTTTTGTTCCTACTTTGTGTTTAGCAATTTGGCCCAATTTATTTATTTATTTATTTATTTATTTATTTAGGAGGAGGAGAACCTAGGAGAGCACACATAAATATTCTTAAAACAACAGCAACATGAAGATTGTCTATATTTGCATGAAAGGAAAATTAGGCAGGTGAGAAGTGGAGGGAAGGTAACTTAAATTAAGGGTGCTATTAGAACTAAAAAGCTGTATTTCTTTAGTATTATAGCTTAGTTTTCAATGTCCATACATCACCCAAGAATATGTGCTTATGTGTATGCATTGGTATGAGTAACCAGATTTGTCTCGATGTCAATTTGATGTGGGAAAACTGGGATAGTTATTCCTCATAATCTAAACAAGAAGGACAAGGGACAGGGGAGGAGAGCAGAAGCAGAAGAATTGCACTTAAGCTCCTGTTTGTAATTACCTGGAAGTTAGGTACAGAATCAGAGCGTCTAAAATAATGAGGTGTCTCTTCTCTCCCTCTCTCCTCCCCCACCCCTCACCCTCCTCTCCTTCTCCCTCTTCATTCCAGAAATAGTGTCTGATGTTAACAAATAAGCTCTGAGTTTACATACTCCTGCCCCCACCCCCACATACATCCCGCACTTCTCATTAAAAAATTTTAAAAGGAAAAAAATTTAGATGCTTATACTTTTAGAGCAATAAATTGTAATATGCTTTAGCTATTATACAGTATTTTGTGCTAGTCTTTATGTACCTTTTCTCTTTTTTTCTTTAAAATTAAAATTAAGTTGAAATAATTAAACACTGATATTTTAGACATCACTTCTCTAAAGTATGCTGCAAAAACGTAAGTCACATGTCTGTGTAGTTGGACAGAACTTTTGACTTCCTCACTTGGCAGGTGACAAGCTGCAATTTGATAACATATATATGCACTAAAGCAATAGCTGTTTTGTTTTGATGAATTCTAATTTTTCCACCTTTATTGAGACACAATGGAAAGACAGCATTGTATAAGCTTAAGGTGTGCAAGGTACTGACTTGATGCATGTATATATGTATTACAAAATGATTACCAGAATAAGATTAGTTAACACATCTATCACCCCACGTATTCACTTAAATTTTTTTGTGTGGTAAAAATGCTTAAGGTTTACTTCCTTGGCAACTTTCAGGTTACAATACAGTATTATTAACTATAGTTGACATGCTGTACATTAGGTCCCCAGAACACATTCCTCATGTAAGTTCACATTTTTACTGTTAGACCAACATCTTCCCATTTCTGCCGTCACCCCATCACTGGTAGCCATCTATCCACCGTCGGTTTGTATGAGTCGGAGTCTTTAGATTCCACATGTAAGTGGGGTCATACAATATTTGTCTTTTCTTACCTGATTATTTCACTTTACGTAATGCTCTCAAAGTTACTGAGATATCTGATTGAGGTGATATCAGAAGATGGGTCCAGAATCTAAGCATCTAGAATAATGAAGTCCTGAGGATTTATAAGATGGTGGTAGAGTAGGAGGACCCTAAGCTCCTCTCACCCCACCCACTACAGCTAGATAACTGTCAAATTATCCTAATACTCTGGAAATCGATCTGTAGACTGATGGAACAAACTCCACAACTAAAGGGAGAGAAGATGCCACATCGAAGAAGTCTGTATTCTAAATATAAGCTACAAGTTTTGAACCACTTTTAGCTCACAATAAAACCAGCTCTCCATCTTTCCTGCTTGCTAGAAAAAATGGATTAGAAAATGAGTCTCGGGGCGCCTGGGTGGCTCAGTAGGTTAAGCGTCCAGCTTTGGCTCAGGTCATGATCTCACAGTTTGTGGGTTTGAGCCCCGCATTGGGCTCTGTGCTGACAGCTCAGAGTCTGGAGCCTACTTTGGATTCTGTGTCTCCCTCTCTCTCTGACCCTCCCCTGCTGGCACTATCTCTCTCTGTCTCTCAAAAATAAATAAAAAACATTTTAAAAAATGAGTCTCATGTTAATTTTACCAGAAGCTAAACTGTAAATTGTGCGTTCAGCTACACAGATTTCTGGACTTTTGATTATGTCTATGTAACTGTACTAGGGATGATATTTTGCAAATATTAACCCAATGCATTTCATAATTTCCCTTAAGAAACAGACACACGCAATAATGAAGTCCTGATCCCCTTCTCTTCCCCTTTTTTCCTGAGGTTTGATTTTCATTTCCCAGATAATTACTGATATTGAGCATTTTGTTATGTACTTGGCTACATGTCTGTATTTGAAAAAAACGACTATTCAAGTCCTTTGGCTATTTTTACATTATATTCTTTACATAAACCATTTTTATATTCTGATTATTTGTTTTCTTGCTATTAACTTGAGTTACTTATTGATTTTAGACATTAACCCCTTATTAGATATATAGCTTACAAATATTTTCTCCCAATCTGTAGGTTGACTTTTCATTTTTCTTATTGTTTCTTTTGTTACTGTCTAGAGGTTTTTAGTTTGACATAATTCCACCTGTTATTTTTGCTTTCATTACTCATGCTTTTTGGTGTCATATTCAGAAAAGCATTGTCAAAACAATTGTCAAGGAGTTTTTCTCCTATGTTTTATTCTAGGAGTTTTATGGCCTCAGGTCTTACAATTTAAATCTTTAATTTATTTCAAGTTAATGTTTATAAGTGGTATAAGATAGGGGTCCAATTTCACTCTTCTGTGTATAAATATCCAGTTACTCAGGCACCATTTACTGAATGAGACTGTCTTTTACCAATTAAATTTTTTTGGCTCTTTTGTCAAATACTAGCTGAACCTATATGTATGGGTGTATTTATAGGGTCTTGATTTTATACTGTTGGCCTGTGTGTCTGTTTTTATGTCAATATTATATTGTTTTAATTACTATAACTTGGTAAATTAGTTTGAAATCCGGAGGTATAAAACACCCACTTTGTTCTTTTTCAAGATCACTTGACCTCAGAGTCTTTTGTGATTCCTTATGGAGTTTAAGATTGTTTTTGATATTTCTGTAAAAAAATTAACTTTAATTTTGATAGAGACTTCAATGAATCTATAAATGGCTAGAGCAGAATGGACATTTTAACAATATTAAGTTCTTCTGATATATGAACATGGAATATATTTCCATTGATCTGTATCTTCAATTTCTTTCAATAATATCTTATGGTTTTTGGTGTACATATCTTTCACTTCCTTGGTTACATTCCTAAGTATTTTCTTCTTTTTGAGGCTATTATAAATGGGATTGTTTCTTTATTTCTTTTATGGATAGTTTCTTACTAATATATAGAAGTGGAATTGATTTTTGTATGTTAATTTTGTATCCTGAAGCATTATATTAATTTATTAGTTCTAACAACTTTTTGATGGAACCTTTAGAGTTTTCTATGTGTAAGATCATGTTGTCTGCAAACAGATAGTTTTACTTCTTCCCTTTGATTTGGATGGCTTTTATTTCTTTTTCTTGCCTAATTGCTCTGGCTAGGATTTCCATTACTATGTTAAATAGACGTGGTGAGAGTAGGTACTTTTGTCTTTTTTCTGCTCTTATAGGAAAAAATTTCAACCTTTCATTATTTAAATGATACTATGGACTTGTCATATATGACCATTATTATGCTAAGATATATTCCTTCCATGACTACTTTGTTGATATATGATGATATAATGTATGATGGTATCATGAAAAGATGTTAAATTTTTCAAATGCTTCTTCTGCATCTATGGGGATGATCATATGATCATTCTATTAATGTAGTGTATCACATTTGTTGATTTGTGTATGTTGGAAATCCTTGAAACCCAGGGTTAACTTTTACTTTATCTTGGGCTGTTTTCTTGTTCTTTAATTTTTTATTCCTCTCTTCTGTCTTCCTATGTGAATTGATGTTTTCCCATAATGGTATACTTTGATTCACTTCTGTTTATCTTTCGTATACATACTACAGGTTTGTTTTGTTTTGTTTTGCCTTATAGTTACCATGAGGCTTACGTAGATCATCTTATAGCTAAAACAGTTTGTTTTAACCTGATAACAATTTAACTTTAACCACACACAAAAACTACTGTTTTAATCCCCCCCATTTCATGTTTTTGATCTCACAATTTACATCTTTTTATAGTGTATTTTTTAAATGTTTATTTATTTTTGAGAGAGAGAAACAGAATGAACAGGGGAGAGGCAGAGAGAGAGAGAGACACAGAATCCAAAGCAGGCTCCAGGTTCTGAGCTGTCAGCACAGAGCCAGATGTGGGGCTTGAACTCACGAACTGTGAGGTCATGACCTGAGCTGAAGTCGGACGCTTAACTGACTGAGCCACCTAAGAGCCCCTATAATGTATATCCATTAACAAATTATTTTAGGTATGGTTATTTTTAATACTTTCATCATTTAACCTTTATACTAGAGTTAATAAATTAGCACATCATTATGTTACAGTATTATTTTAAATTTGACCATATCCTTACTTTTATCAGTGTTTTATATTTTGTAATGTTCTCATGTTGCTAATTAGCATTTTATATCTCAACCTAAAGAATTTTCAACATTTCTTAAAAGGCAGGTCTGGTGATGAAATCTCTCAACTTTGTTTTTCTGATTGTTTGTTTGTTTTTACCTGGGAAGGTCTTTTTCAGTCCTTCATTGCTAAAGGACAACTTTCCCAGGTAAAAAATTTATGGCTGGCAGTTTTTTCTTTCAACACTTTGAATATTATCACCCCAATTTCTCCTGGTATATAAGGTTTCTGATGAGAAACTCTCACTGATTGTGAGGGTTCCCTTGTATATAAAGAATTTTTTTTAATTCTTGAATTCTTTTAAATATTTTTAAATCTTGCTGATTTTAAAATTCTTTTTTTTTCTTTTATTTTTAGACAGTTTTATTATAAGATGCCTTAGAGAAGATCCTTTTGAGTTGAAACTTTCCAGGAACCTATGAGCTTCATGAATTTACACACCCAAATCTCTTTCTAAATTTCTAAAGTCTTCAGCCATTATTTCCTTATATAATCTTTCTGCCCCCATTTCACTCTCTTACCTCAGATTTCAATAATGGGTTTGTTTCTTTTAATAGTATCCTATAATTCACAGAAGATTTCTTCTTTTTTGTTGTTGTTTTGCTTTTTACTCTTTTAACTGGATAATTTCATATAATTGCTCTTCAAGTTCACAGTCTTCCTCCTACTTGGTCAAGTCTGCTATTGCAGCTTTCTTTTGAATTCTTTAGTCATTGTATCTTCAGTTTCAGGATTACTTTTTTTTAATTGTCAAACTTCTCATTTGTTACATGCATTGTTTTCCTAATTTTATTTAGCTGTGTATCTGTGTTTTCTGGTCATTCACTGAATTTCCCTAAAAGACCTATTCTGAATTTTTTATCAGACAGCACATAGATCATTTCTTGGGGGGTTGGTTATTGGAGCCTTATTAGTTTTCTTTGGTGGTGTTAAGTTCACCTGATTCTTCATGAGCCTAATATTCTTGCATAGGTAGACACATTTGAGGAGGCAGTTTCCTCTTCCAGGCTTTCTTAACATTTGCATAGGGCTGCTGACTTGTTTTCCTGTGCTGGAATCAGTTGTAGATGTGCTGCACAGCTTCCTGGTATCTCTGGCTTTACTTCGTGGTTTGGTGGGGCTGTAGGCCATGCTTGGCAGCTGGGCAGGGCTGATGACTTGCTTCCCTGTATGTGCAGGCCTTTAGATTGTACTCTATGGTTGGACAAAGTGCCAGCTGGGGACCCCAAGTGAGCAGATCTGGTGACTGAGCTCTCTGGCCAGATGGAGCCACTAGAGCAAAGCCCCATTGGATGGGCTCTCCTCTTGGAGACCACAGCCAGGAGGAGCACAGTTGGCCAAGATCCACAAATGTATTGTTGTGAGACTCCCTTCCCCTTCTCTAGCTGATTCCTGCATGATTCACGTGAGGCAGGACTGAAGTGAGCCTCCCTAAAAGTGTTCCAGAATAGTGGAGAAGCTGAGGGCCCACCCTGGGTTCTCCTTTGCCCCCTGGAGACACTGGAGACCCAGAGCGATGCCCTCAGCACAGTGCTGCACGGGCCCGGGAGAGAGGTGAAGCAGTCAAAGTGAAACCACTCTTCTTGGCCTTCAAATGTGGATATTTTTCAGTTTTTGTGGTCCAAAGAGGGTAGTTCAGTTTCACCCCTGGTTTCTGAGATCTTCACAAGTGTGTCTTTTCTGTGGATAGCTGCTAGTTGCTCTTTCTGTGAGGGGGACTTTAGTCAAGAATAACCTGTTACCCTATCTTCCTGACATTGTTTCAGGCAATAGCTTTTATAACTAGGCAGACTGATGTTATGTAGCAATAGCTGGCAAGCATGCCTTATTAAGAACACCAGGTATGGGTAAGTTAATAGTCTATGAAAAAGAAAAAGGAAGTTAGACCACTTCTTGATCATAGTTAACACTGAAAACAGCAATTATTTTCTTTTTCAGTTTAAGGATTTTATAGGTCAGCCCTACATTGACATTTGACTTTGATACTTCCATCACATGTATCTGTTGAGATGGGATTGCTGGGTTATTTAAGTCAACTTTGTGAAGCTCTGAGAAAGAGATTCTAGAAAGCTATACCCTCACCCAAAAGTCCTCTGCATATACACAAGCTAGGGAAAATGTCCACAGCCCAAGTCAGTCAAACAATGCTCAGATGAAAGAGTGATTTGAAGGGCGTCGGTTAACAAGGCCTCCAGGTACCCAGCCAGTGGGCATTCAAGTGTTGGCTTTGGCAAGCAGGTAGTGGATGACACACAGAAGGAGCCCTGAGAGGCTGTTTCTCCTTATACCACCTCAAAGTTTGGATTTTCAATTTATTTTTTAAAAGCAGATACACAGTAAACATCGGAATGTGAGTTTTATGCTAAATACATTTTGGTTTCAGAGCAGTTATCTCTTGCTGCCAGAATAGCCCTAAGGATTAAGATGGTTTATTGGGATCAAATGCCTGGGAGATTTATTATAGTGCAGACTGTTTACTCATTCCCATTAAAATGCCGATTATGCTTATTTCTTTGCCTCTCTCTCCTCCACCTTCTTTCTTCCCGCCTCCAAAACCCATATTCTATTATTTTATTTTCCAGCTTTAAGATGAATCTACTTAGATTTTTATTCTTTATTAAAATTGAGTCCTTGGAAGCTCTCTGACTTCATAGGGGCCAGGGAGCAGCAATGGCATATCTGTGGCTCATTAAAGTCTTGGAACACTGAGTCCCTGGTTAGCAACCCAGACAGATTCTGGCAGGGGCAGGTTGGGGGTGGGGGAGGGAAGTATATTCAGGGACTATCTGATAACTGGAGTAAAAGGTACGTATTTGGAATAATTTGTTGTAAAGGATCACAAACACCCTGGCTATAATAATCTATAGTTTAGAGCCATGTAGGACCAAAGATAATTTGCCACAAGGTAAATGCATTACTTGGATAAAAAGGGAGATTATTTTATAGCCAAATGTTGTGTTAAACATTCAACAAGGCAGATGAGTTTGCACATAATATATCAGCTTTCAAGAAAATAGACATGAGACATCAGAAAATATGATCATTTAAATAAGAAAGCTTCAGCCCAGGAAATAATCCTGGCGGGTTTGATAATGCATCCATAAGTATAAGATAGATAATCAGTGAGTCCATTAGGTTGTGTAGAATGATTTTATGGAAATTATAGCAGGCCAGGTAAATGTTGATATGCTGTGATAAATTCATCTTAAATACTTAGTGACTATTGTGATATCTGACACATAAGAGATACCCAATAAGCTTCTGTGGAATTAAATACAGCTCACCAGATACTCATGAAGTTTGTCAATACATTAGTAGCATTTTTTTTCTGGTACATTTCCCCTTTTTTTCTGCTTGGAAGCATCTAGCCCAGCCACTGTCCAACTTTAGACTATATGAAAATCACCTGGAAGGTTCCTTACAACACAGATTGCTAGGCCCTGCCCCTAGAGTTTCTGATTCAAGGGGTCTGCAGAGAGGTCTGAGAAGTTGCATTTGTAACATGCAAAAATGATGCCATGATGCTGGTGCATGAACATCTTTTGAAAAGCAATATAGCCTATAAAGAGATGAAGGAGTAATTATACACTTGAGGACAAAGAAGTGCTCAACTCTGTTAATTTAAAAAGCATGGTTTTCCCACCTATTTGACAGATTTGGTGCAGTTATTATTTGCTAAGGTTTCTACTAGAGTTGTGAGAAAAAAGTGTCCTCATGCTTTCTGAGTGTGGCAGCCAACATTCAAAAGGGAAATTTCAGAGAAAAAATATGGTGATACAGGAGAAAAAAAACCACAGAGAATTTTTGCAACTCAGAAATAACTCTGTAAATAGTAAAGACTCATTTTACTCAGAAGAATCTAAAAATTTAAAATCTCATGAGAAACATTGGAAAATCATTCCCCTATCTACTTGTCTTCTGATTTATTCCATTTCCTAAAGCTTAAAGATTACAACTAATTAAATTAAAGGGGGGGGAACACATGATTAGAAGCCTTTATTGACTGATAGCTCAGATACCTTTGTACTTAAAAGTTCTCTGAGTCTGATTATTTTGATCCCTATTGATAGGATAGAGAAAAGAACTAGTTTACTATAAACAGATGATAAAACAAATAAGAGTACTGTGAACTGAGCACTTACTGTTTGTCAACCTCTCTGCTAACCTTTCAGACACATTATCTCATTCACTCTTCATAACAATCCTTTGAGATCAGCACTGTTTCTCTTACCATGTTACTGAGAAAAGTCAGGTGTAAAGAGTTGGACTTGCCCATGGCCACGTTTCCAGTAAGTTTTAGAACCACAACTTGATCCTTTCTGATACCCAAGAATTTAAAATATATTAGTCAAGTTCCAAATAGACCATGGTAGAGGAACGAGTATTAACAGCCATAATAACAGTGCCAGCTGTTATTATAGCAATTGGAGTATTAGCCCCCAAAGGTCCTATGAAACAGGTATTTCTATCCTCATTTTATGTTTGAGAAAGCCCAGAGAAGATAAGCAGTCTGACTGAGGCTATATAGTTAACAAAATATGAACTAGGGATTTTAAATTCTAAAGCTCACATTGTTTATATATCATTAGAAAACCCTAATATGACCTTCATAGACCTTTTAGGAACAATATTTAATACTATTACATTAATGTCACTATAAGTTTCTACAAAATGAAAATTCATCCTCCATTGACAGTGGAATAATACTGTGATGAATCATCTTATATACAATGTCAAACTTTGATGTGCATTACTCACTAGGTTTACTGGGTCCAAGGGCATGCTTATTTTTATAACTGATTTTATCTGTATCAAAGCAATATATACATGTAGCTCAATCGGACAAATAATTGCTTTATAGTCAATAACAGCAGCCCCTGCTCCCATGTTTCCTTCCTTCCATGCTCATCCGTGTCCTTCTACTCTGAGGTATTTTACCTGGTTTTGCCTCTGCCTTTCTAAATACTGCGTGCAGATATCTTTTGATTCATGGATTTAAAACATTATTCACTGACCTCCTAATGTGGAACTTAAGGATTTTTTTCTCTCTTATACACTCTTACTCTTCTTTACTCTCTCAATGCAGTTATACACTTTATTAAATATGATTTGGCATTTTCATGATTATGACTACATAAATATTCTCTGTTGAGTAGTATATGATTACTCTTAGTTGTTCATACAATTTCTTTTTGTGTAATGTTTAGCTTTTTCTAGAATTACTAATAACCATTAATCTTTTCCATTTACATGGGTTCATTTGGACCTATAGCTAAATCTTCTCAGTTCCTTTAATATCCTTTAAAGATGATTTTCCAGAAAAGATTTTACATTTTCAACTCTGTCCAATAATCTAGTAGTTTTCTTTTGTAAATCTTGGCAATGTTCCTTCCAGTGTTCTCTGTTTTCTTGCTCCAACCAGAACTCACTGCTCTTTCAGCCACCTTCATAACTATCATCCTTTGTTATCAGCTTGCTTTTTTTCTCATTCTCTTCTGTGGTAGATTTTCCACTTTTCTGTGTTCCGTATCTTTTTCCTACTTACTTTATTCCCTTGTCAGGTAAAGCACATCCCCCAGTAGCTTCCATCTAAAGGATGCATGGTGTGTAATCTTTGAGGTTTTGCATACCTGGAAAAGTTTGTATCCAAATTATTGATGGTTTTGTTAGAGCATGGAAATCTAGGTAGAATATCTTTTTCTTTAAGAATTCTATTCCTCCACATTCTTCTAGCTTCCTATGTTGCTGTTGAGTAGATCAGTGCCATTTTGGTCCTCTATCCGGTGTGTGTGATGTGGTTTTTCAGAGTCTTCTCTTTATATCTGGTATTTAAAATGCCAGGGTGACATGCTTTGGTGGCTGCTGCTGGGTCAGCTACAATATGAACGTGACAATTTTGTCAGAGAGGAAAAGAGAGATCATATTCTCTAGAATCTATCAAAATAATTATTTCCCCCCTTTTTTTGACCTGCATTCCTACAATGCACATGGCTGTGTGTGTGTGTGTGTGTGTGTGTGTGTGTGTGTGAGGGGGAGACAGAAAGTGAATTGCTATCTATCCAAATGGCGTATCTGAATTTAACGAGAAGCTAATGCACAAATTTAATTTGAATAAATACTATGTACTCCCTCTTTGCAATGCCTTTTGCAAGACACAGCTCCTCCTTTCATGGTGCTTGGGGTCTACTGTGACAGATGTGATAAGAACTTAAACTGTAATAGAAGAGACGATTTATAATGACCTTATTAGAAAAATGTGAGAGAGCTTCAAGGGAAAATTAAATAATTTCAGACAAGGAGATGGGAAATATGCTAAGAATGAGGGCATGTTTGGTGAGTCAGAAATAGTAAAGAGAGTGCTGGAGGGAGGGAAGGGAGTTTGCATTTCAGGGGTTCAGAAGTCTGAGGGGCTAGTTGTAATAGAAGTTGAAGGGATATATATTATAAGCAAGAGTAGATAAAAGGCGTAATGATGAGAAAGTAAAAGACAAATCCAAGAATAACAAGTTGGCTGCATTTTAGCTGACACAAAGAGAAATGGGAGATATACAGGAGAGGAAATTTTGGGCTAAATCCTGGTAAGCTTGGGGTGTAAACTTATTTTTTAGTGGTAATTAATTTTAATTACTTTTTTCTCATTTGCCAATTTATATTCACTGACCAAATACTGTGAACTAGCCCCTATGCTGGGTGCTAGGGAGAGAACTGAAAGAGACATGGTTCTGGACCTCATGCAATTAACTATTGCATATGAGGAAATGTTGCACTTGTGTTTGTACCTAACTTCTAAATATGAAGTATGAATGAGATATACAAAGATCTTTAGAGAAAGAAGCATCTAGGTTCCCTCTTCAGGAGAGGCCAAAGAGAGATAAGGGCACCAAAAATAATCAAATGTGATGTACAAGTATGGGTGGAGCATTCTAGGCAGAAGAAACCACACTCCCAAAGGCATAGAGATGAAAGAGAACATGGTGTGTTCCTTCATTTATTCACTCATGCTACAAATTTTATTGAGCACTTGGTATGTACTAGCCACAGCACTATCCATGGTAGGGAACTACTGTTTTTTTTTTTAATTAATTTATTTATTTCTTGTTTAATTTACATCCAAGTTAGTTAGCACATAGTGCAACAATGATTTCAGGAATAGATTCTTTAATGCCCCTTACCCATGTAGCCCATCCACCCCACATCCCCTGCAGCAACCCTTTGTTCTCCACATTTAAGAGTCTCTTATGTATTGTCCCCCTCTCTGTTTTTATATTATTTTTGCTTCCCTTCCCTTATGTTCATCTGTTTAGTATCTTAAAGTCCTCACATGAGTGAAGTCATATAATATTTATCTTTCTCTGACTGACTAATTTCACTTAACATAATACCCTCTGGTTCTATCCACATAGTTGCAAAAGGCAAGAATTCATTCTTTTTGGTTGTCAAGTAATACTCCATTGTATATATACCACATCTTCTTTACCCATTCCCCTGCCAATGGACATTTGGGCTCTTTCCATACTTTGACTGTTGCTGATTAACTGCTATAAAATTGGGGTTCCTGTGCTTCTTCAAAATAGCACACCTGTATCCCTTGGGTAAATGCCTAGCAGTGCAATTGCTGGGTTGTAGGGCAGTTCCACTTTTAGCTTTTTAAAGAACCTCTATACTGTTTTCCAGAGTGACTGCACCAGTTTGCATTCCCATCAGCAGTGTAAAAGAGATCCTCTTTCTCAACAACATCTGTTGTTGCCTGAGTTGTTAATATTAGCCATTCTTACAGGAGTAAGGTGGTATCTCATTGTGGTTTGATTTGTATTTCCTTGACGATGAGTGATGTTGAGCATTTTTTAATGTATCTGTTAGCCCTCTGAATGTCTCCTTTGGAGAAATGTCTCTTCATGTCTTTTGCCCATTTCTTCACTGGATTATTTATTTATTGGGTGTTGAGTTTGATAAGTTCTTTATAGATTTTGGATACTAACCCTTTATCTGATATGTCATTTGCAAATATCTTCTCCCATTCTCATTTTGTCAGTTGCCATTTAGTTTTGCTGATTGTTTCCTGCACTGTGCAGAAGCTTTAATCTTGATGAGGTCCCAATAGTTCATTTTGCTTTTGTTTCCCTTGCCTCCAATAATGTGTTAAGAAGTTGCTGTGGCTGAGGTCAAAGAGATTGTTGCCTGCTTTCTCCTCTAGGATATTGATGGCTTCCTGTCTTACATTTAGGTCTTTCATCCATTTTGAGTTTATATTTTTATGTATGGTGTAAGAAAGTGGTCCAGGTTCATTTCTCTGCATGTCACTGTCCAGTTTTCCCAGCACCATTTGCTGAAGAGACTGTCTTTATTCCATTGGATATTCTTTCCTGCTTCATTAAAGATTAGTTGACCATACATTTGGGGGTCCATTTCTTGGTTCTCTATTCTGTTCCATTGATCTGAGTGTCTGTTTTAGTGACAGTACTGTACTGTCTTGATGGTTACAGCTTTGTGATATGTCTTAAAGTTTAAAATTGTGATACCTCTAGCTTTAGTTTTCTTTTTAAGATTGCTTTGGCTATTCAGGTCTTTTTGGGTCCCATACAAATTTTGGTCTTATTTTTGCTAAGGATTGCATTGAATATGTATATTGCTTTGGGTACTATTGACATTTTAATAACGTTTGTTCTTCCAATCCAGAAGCATAGAATATTTTCCCATTTTTTGTGTCTTCTTCAATTTCTTTTTTAAGCTTTCTGTAGTTTTCAGTGTATAGTTTTTTTTCACCTCTTTGGCTGTGTTTATTCCTATGTATTTTATGGGTTTTAGTGCAATCACAAATGTGATTGATTCCTTGATTTCTCTTTCTGTTGCTTCATTATTGGTGTATAGGAATGCAACCAATTTCTGTGCATTGATTTTCTATCCTGTGACTTTGCTGAATTCATGGATCAGTTCTAACAGTTTTTTGGTGGAATCTTTTGGGTTTTCCACATAGAGTATCATGTTGTCTGCGAAGAGTGAAAGTTTGACTTCTTCCTGGATGATTTGGATGTCTTTTTGTTCCTTTGCGTTGTCTTATTGTATCAGTATTGCTTCCAATACTGTCTTGAATAATAGTGGTGAGAGTGGACATCTCTGTTGTGGGAACTACTGATTTTTAATATAGAGCATGGTGTCCTTCCTAAGCTGCTACCTTAATGAGAGTAGGAATTATGTGTGTCTTATTTGTTTTGGGGCCCAGTACTTAATATTTATACAATGAATATATGTGGAAGCATGGTAATGGACATCCACAGGGAAGAGGATAACTATCAGATGATAAAGAATTCATGAGAGAGATGCTTTGAGAATTATGAATAGATTATGTTAATTAAAACTAGTATTAAGGAGTATGGACAAATTGCACAAAATTTATACATATATAAAAAGAGTAGAAGGTAAAGAATGGAATAAGTGGGAATTCTAACATTTCTGCACAAAAGAAGAAAGCCCTCATTAAAACGAGCAGGTTTCGGGGCACGTGGATGGCTGTCAGTTAAGCATCTAACTTTGGCTCAGGTCATGATCTCACAGTTTCATGAATTTGAACCTAGCAGTGGGCTCTCTGCTGTTAGCACCTCACCTGCTTAGAATCCTCTATCTTCCTCCCTTTCTGCCCATACCCAACTTACATGCACATGTGTGCTCACTCTCTTTCTCTCTGTCTCAAAAATAAACATTAACAAAATTATTTTTAAAAAAAGAGTAGATTTCTACCATGCCGGAGACAAATTTCATTTATTTGTACTTGCCCTGACTGATAACATCCAGCTACCTGTGTTTGGAGAATTTTGTTAAGTGCCTTCTTCTAAAAACCTCAATGCTTCCTCTCCCCTAGCCCCTGAACATTTGTTCTTCAGGTCAATGTCAAAAAACAAACAAACAAACAAAACTATGCCTGGAATTTGGTATCTCTACTTTGAGTTTCTTCAGTCATTAAATCTCATTTTTATTCAGATATGAACTCATCTCATCCTTTGGACTCCAAGGCCTATCTACGTACCTCATAAAATAGAAAGTGATCTCTATGTTCCTTCTCCAAGGAATATAACCATAGTCTCAGCCACTCCACCAGTACCACAAACAAGACAAACTTATTCCCTCTCTTGGAACCTTTTAACACTAGGGTTGAGTGGCTACATAAGTAACAAGCAAACCACTTAAAACACTATTACTAAAGCCCCAGAGAGAGAAGAGGGAGAGGGAGGGAGACGTTTCTTCTATCAAATGTCTCAAAGCAGTTCAGGTAAGACCTGAAAAGTATATAAAATTCTAGGGACAAATGAAAGGCAAAGGTCTTACACCCAAGAAATTTGCTGTCTTATGAGGGACACCACTCTCTATAGAGAAATAGAGTTCCCTTAACATGTCTTAACATCACACTGTGATGATGTGTACCCAAAGTGTATTTATAGAATGAATAAATGCACATGACATATATTTGCCCACTGCTGTTTCTTTGAATTGGGTTTGACAGCTAGAAGGTCATTGATGACCCAATTGGAAAATTTCCAGTAGCAATTGAAGCATAAATCCAACAGCAGGAATTGAGGACTGAATGAGAAGTGAGGAAGTAGAGAAAATGAGCAAAGGCTACTTATACTATTGTAGAAAGATGATGTTTTTAAGAAATATAGAATTGATTTTCTTGATGGCACTTATTTGAAAAATAAAACCAGAATAACCCTTGATTTTATAATGAAAGAAGATTCTCCATATTTTCTCCCTCAAAGGACATAAAAGACAAGCAGTCTGCTAGTACTCAGTAGCCTGAAAGTTACTTAAGGACAATGACCAGATCTTATTTATCATTAGATTTCCAGCAGTTCTTAGCTCAGAATTTGGTATATACTAGGTGTTCAGTTAATATTTGTTGACTAAATTAATGTATAAAGAACACATAAATGATGTGCCAGCCAATTCTGCTTATCCTAGAGTATAACCAAGAGAAGAGGAGTAAAACAGTAATAGTAAAAGGTGGAAATTTGATAAAATATATCACTTTGCCACATTTCATACATGACGGCACCAAAATCTGTTGGGAATAAATGACTGAATGAATCAGCAAAGGGATGAAACGTTAGACAGAAAGTGATTCAATATATGTATAACATTCTGAATTATTAGGTTATTTTAATGGGCAAAGGACCTTGCTGGTTGATGTGCTTGCTTTGTCTATTTATGTGTGTTTATTAGCATATTACCTACAACTATTTGCCAATTATTTTGTAGTGAATTTAGCAGAACTGATGACAAGCCATCTTTTTTAAAGTTTATTTATTTATTCTGAGAGAAATAGAGAGAGAGCAGGGGAGGTGCAGAGAGAGAGAGAGAGAGAGAGAGAGAGAGAGAGAGAGAGAATCCAAAGCAGGCTCTGCACTGTCAGTGCGGAACCTGATGCAAGGCTCGAACTTATGAACCATGAGATCAGGAGTCAGTAGCTTAACCAACTGAGCCACTCATGCATCCGCTAAAAGCCATCTTTGAAGAGAAAACACATACATGTGCCCAGAAAGAGAAGAAACATGTTACTTTCCCTACCTCACACTCCCTTACGTAAAGAAGGTAATTGACTGACAAAGAGCACCCCCTCTCTACTTCTTATTTTTATTATTTACAAGAAAGTGTGGAACATGGTCCCATTCCCTTCACAGATACAATGAATACCTGCTGTGATTGCTGTATAAAGGAGGGAACATATTTCCATGATTCCTTAACTTAGGTGGAAAGCAGTGCATACATTGTGCAATTTGCCTTGTAGGTTGTTAAAGTAAGTGATGCTGTAGGCTACATCATATGATTTTCCCTTTTTGGTTTGTAAGAGTGTATTGTTCTAGATTTTATGTTTTCCAGCTTATAGCATGGGGTATTCTCACTCACCTTAAGTTGTCTTTGCTAAGCTCCTCCTACTAAAAAGAAAAGTGACAGTACAGTAAAACTTTGGTTTGTGAGGATAATTCGTTCCGGAAATATGCTTGTAATCCAAAACACTTGTATATCAAAGCGAATTTCAAGATCCGTTGGCTCAGGTGTGATCATGTGACATTTGACATCATGTATACTACTCATATTGCAAGACATTGCTCATTTATCAAGTTAAAATTTAATAGAAATGTTTGCTTATCTTGCAGAACACTCACAGAATCAGTTATGCACAAGGTCTTCCTGTACTTGTCCCCATGTCTAGGTCACCATTTTGCCTTCTTTGCACAGAAATAAGCATCAAAAAAAAACCCCCAAAAATTTATTCCATTTAAAAAAAAATGACAAAACCCATCTTCTGGACTATATCAAGTGACAGAAACTTCTGCTACATTGTCCCTTATAATTTATTTACCGAAGCAGCCAACACTCTATCCTGGGATCAAAATATAAGCAACAGCTAGCCCTATAAAGAATCAAAATCATTTGCAGACTAGAAAGGCATTTCCCCATAAACATATCCATTTATGTTCTAAAATCTCATTATAGTTTTAAGAAGATGTATGCACAATACCAGGAAATATATCCTCAAATGGAGTTAATTATTATTAATGGGTAAGTGGCCCAACTTTGCTCAGCTGAAGCATAAGTCTACAGTCACTGGTAGCACATATCAAAGCCTGTGGACTTCCTCTTACTGATGATCCCTCTGGAACTTGTGGCACCTTGGTGGAAAACTTCGACATTTATGTTGCAATGGGCTTCTATTCCCAGAAGATGTAGGACAGCATTACCTTTACTTGAAATGTTACCTGGATGACAAAATACCCAGTTATGGCTATACCAATAGAGATAGAAATTCTAAGAAATAGCTATTTTCCATACAGGGTTAGTTATTCCATTAGTAACTTAACAAGGTCAGAATAACTAATTTTTAAGAATCTTTCCCAAAAATGGCTAAGGAATTCCAAATTTGGACATTGAGTTCTTTTTTAATTTATGAGTGCTTAGTACAAAGAAGCAGAACAAAAATAAGTGTATATAAGAATACTTTTAATGTAAGTATAAAATGGAAAGGACACCTGTGTATATCCAGAGTAAGTTCTATTTAACTCTTAGGAATGTCTAGGGCATTTTAAAAACAAAGTCTACTTGAAGAAAATTACAGCATGTAATTTTATTTTTCTTTATTTGTATAAAAATCTGATTTATATTCCCTTTTTATTACTCAGCATATAGTTTCATGAAAATAGGATATTATTTTCCTATGAATTGTTACCTGTTCCCATTTTTAAACATAATTTAAATTTCTTTTCCAGTAGTTAAAGCTGAACAGCATGTGGATTTTGACAAGGGAACAAGACATAAGACAGAAGATGTATTAACAGGAAACTGATTTAGTGAGAGTGGAGAGTCATAATATATGCCTGTCTTTCAAGGTGACCAAAAGTTACAGTACCTGACATGAGGCAGGATAGAGGATTACATCCACCGTCCATGTTATGAGAATCTTTTTATAGGTAGCTTATTTTTATTTACATTATTACATGTTTATTTTTAAGGTAAGATGTGTAGCATGATCTAATAGGGATTCTAGTGCTTTTCATTATTTTATGTCAGTCTATTTTTTGGATTGAAAGTTGTTGTATTCAGACCCCTAAACCCCTGATGGCAAAGGATCCATTTGTGTTTCTTTGGTTCATATTGTTTTCAGCCTTTCTCCTCTCAGATAGCCTTGGTGAGTTCCCATGTTTTGTCTTGTAAACCTTTTCCTGTATTTTCCTTCTATTTGTCCTCTTAAATCCAACTTCCTTAAAAAAAAAATGATGTCAGAAACAGAAGCTTTCCACCTCTGGGGCCTCACTGAATAGAAGAAGTAATGACTGATTCTTACAATTGTTCACTACATTCTATCCCAATTTAGGGCAACTCATTCTACAATTTTATGACTCGCTGATAGTATCTCATGAATAACAATGAAAGAATAACCTATCACTGCAGATTCCCTGACAAAGTGGTAATATGTAAATGCAAAGATAATTGCCATTTGGAAATGAAGGTTCTCTCTCTCTCTCTCTCTCTCTCTCTCTCTCTCTCTCTCTCTTTGTTTTATTGTAAACACCATAAAAGCTAGTCAAAATACATGCATTCTACTGCTGGCATTTAAAAAACTTAGCTTCAATTTGATTAATGCAAATGGAATTTGACCCAAGAATACTCTTAGAGAGTTTCATTGATGTATAGAGAAAAGTAACAAGATTCCTACTTAAAAATTAGGAATATGCATTAGATGTAAGAAGATATCTAATAAGGGAGATGGGCATGTATGCAGTTAGGGATTCAAGGATCAATTGCACTTTTAATTACTCAGCACATCAGGAACCCGATCTCAATTATCCAAGCCATGTAGGCAAGTCTTAATTCTTATGGCAAAAATGATCTGGGTAGTTGGAATAATTAAAAATCACAGATAATCCCAAACCCTTATGGCAACGATTCATTAAAGTCTCCTCCCTTAGAGAAATGGTCTTATAAAAGCTACAAATCATTACAAAACTGTCTGGCTTATGTCTCATCTCCTTTGATTATTCCACCGCAATCTCTGGGGAAGGCCGTCCAAACAGTGAAAAAGCCCAGTCAGGAAATAAGAGGAAAGGGGCAGAGCCTCAAGGAGAAGTCATATATCCCCCAACAGACTCAATGTGAAGCAAAAGACTCAGTGGTAAACCTATCCTGGAGAATAATTGACAGTAGGACTCATATTATTCTGTTTACAACAGCAGTGAGTAGTCAACTTATGGGAGAGGGTGTGTGCACAGCCAGGTGTCAATGTCACAACTAGAACATAAATAACTTGTAGTTTGGTACCTATGTAGAGGGACTATGTTTTAGATATTTTTTCCTTATTTTTGACACCCCTCTAATAGCCTCAGTAATACTAGCATATAAGGTTCTTTTTTACACTCAATTTAAAAAAATCTTTTACTTCACCTTTTTTCTCATTGTTATTTTTTACTGGCATACCTGCTGCCTTATCAGTCCCGATCTGGGCTGAGCCATAATCCGTTACAGAAGCTTTCCAACTTCAGATTCACTTCTAACTTCAGATTAGTGAGTTTCTTGATTAATCATTACTTTTATCTTCAAAACTTCATTTTACAAAATTTAGATAAATGTCTGCCAGTTTCTGTCTTCATGCTCTCCATTCAACAAGTTCTAGAATACTCTAAGCAGTCTTCATCATTCTCTTTCTCTTTTTCAGCCATAAGTCAAAATCAATGTGTGCACCTGGCAGTAATTTTCATCAAAATATTACAAATACATTTCCCATAATGGTAGGTTAAATCAAGCTTATAGATGCCAAAGGAGCAAGTGACTCATAGACAATTAACCCAAGGAAGAGTTTTCTTCTCTCAGAGGCATTCTGTTTGACCAAGCATGCAGTTTGTAGGAGGGGTAGATGTAGATAATACATATGGAATAGTAAGAAAGGAACCCACTTTCTTGCTACTAACCTATACCTAACTATTGAGATAATCAACTGAGTAAATCTGGGCAATCAATATGTAACAAATACAACAATTACATTGTTGATGCATTCTAAAATCTTGCAAAAAATATTTCCTTCCTCCCTCCCTCTTCCTTCCCTTCTTCCTTCTCCTCCTTCCTTCCAAAAGTATTTCTTAAGCACCATTCCAAATACTATAAGAAGTATTCATAAAATAGTAGGTAAGATAAACAAAGATCTTCACCTGGAGCTTACACTTCGGTACGAAAGTCACCCAATGATAGAAGCTAAAAAAAGAAAAAAACAAGGTAAAATTGGTATATGCAGAGGTAAATTGTAACTAATTTAGTCTAGGGTCTGGGTGGTAGTCAAGGAAGACTTTCTGAAGAAGTGACCTTCACAGTGAGACCTGAAAGATGAATAATAGTTAACTAGACAAATGGCACTGTGTGGGGAGGTGGAAAGGTAAGTAATAGGAATCTCTCAGGTAGAGAAAAACCCTGAGGATATAGAGAGGAATCCTCCAAGAACATGACTCCTTTAAGGAACAGAAATGAGTTTGGTCCAACTGGAAATGAGGAGTGATGAGAATATAGATGTAGGCAGGAACCAACTAGGTCTTTTTTTTTTTTTAAAGAGAGAGTAAGAGCGAGACAATGCACCAGCAGGGGAGAAGGGGAAAGGGAGAGGAAAAGAAAGAATCCTAAGCAAGTTCCATGCCCAGTGTGGAGCTCAGTGCAGAGCCCAACACATGCTTGAGGAAAGGATTGATGCTGGGCTTGATCTCACAACCCTAAGATCATGACCTGAGCTGAAATCAAAAGTTGGACATTTAATTTACTGAGCCATCCAGGTGCCCCAATCTCAAATATTCTTATAAGCTATATGTTGATAGTATAAAACCTCACGCTATAAAATTCAGACATGCAAAGTTTCTAATTCAATTTTATCTTATTTTGAGTACTATGATAAATATTGACTAACTGTTGACCAAATCTATTTCCCATTTCTCTTAGACATGTGGCTAGATAATGTTTCTCAGTTTCTGTTGGAAGTAGCTCTGGCCATGTGTCTGAACTCTGACCAATAGAATGAGAAAAGATTCTTCTAATCTTTGCCAATAAAAACTTCCTGTGCAGTCCTCCACTCACTCTCTTCCACTGACAGCTAGATATCAATGCCCAAGGTGACCTTGGAAGCCATGTACAAAGAACATCACTTCTCCCTCCCCCATACACACATACATGCATACTACTATGTTGAGTGGATATTCTAAGGAACATGTTTCTATAAGATTTTGATGTTTGTATATCACACCAGTGACTCTCAAAATATGGTTCTGAGAGGAACAGGATTAGCATCACCTGAGGACATGTAAGAAATGCAAATATTTGAGCCCTATCCTGGATCTGCCTACTGAATCAGAAACTCTGGAGGTGTGGCCAGCAATCTGTGGTTTATTAGACTTCCAGGTGATTCTGATGTGAGTTAAAGTTGTGAAACATTACCTTAACACATTCCACCCAGTGACTATGTCAAGTTCAGTTAATTCAGGGTAGTTAGTCGATGCAGCATTTCTTTTGTCAACTCAACTCACATGCATTATCAAGGCATAAGATTGGGTCCATCTGACCCTTTGTTATTATCTTTTATTTACCTGTGGTCGCTTCTATAATTTCTCTCTCACTATCGACGTGTGTGCGTGTTTATTTTTGACTGGTTCTTGTTTTTCCAGGAAGATTGCTACTTTGTCTTCCTTAGGCTAGCCTCTTCGGATTGGGCCTCCAGCTCCTTTTGCATCATCTTTTACATGCAAAAAGACCTTCACACTCCATTTAAGAAAATCCAAATTTCCACATAGGCCTCTCTACTCTAACCTTCCCATGCCATGAGATTGGGGAACTGTTTAAGGTATTTAACCCGCTCAGTCTCCCTACAGGGTGTTAGGGACAGGTACTCTGTACTCTACATTTTATTCTCCTTTTCCACAGACATATCTAGTGGAAGAGCAGGAATGGGACTCCGTTTTAAGGACAAATAACAATTTAAGTGTATGACTTCCTTTTTAAATATCTCTGCAAATCTACCTTCTCTTGCCTGTTATTTTGCTAAGAAAACTGGCTCTTAAGTATGGTGACTGTCTCATGCATTTTGCTAAATCTATTCTTTATGGTATAAAATATGTATTTTATATGTAATATGTATCCCAAGCAGGTTCTGCATTCTCAGCATGAAACCTGATGTGGTGCCCAACCCACAGACCATGAGATTATGACCTGGGCCAAAACCAAGAGTCAGACACTTAATGGACTGAGCCACCCAGGTGCCCCTCAACAAATTTTTAAGTGTACAATATATTATTGATGATTATAAGTACAACATTGTACAGAAAAGTTCCAGAATTGTTCAACTTGCTTAACTCCAACATTATGTTTATTAATTAGTAATTCCTCATTTCCCCCTCCCTTTACCCCTGATAACCATCATTCCATTCTTTGATTCTATGGGTTGAACTATTTTCAATATCTCATATAATTGGTATCATATAGTATGTGTCTTTATATGCTTGTTTTATTCCACCTAACGTGTCTTCAAGGTTCATCCATGTTGTCTGATACTGCAAAATTTCCTTCCTTCTAAGGCTGAATAACATTCCATTATATGCATGTACTAACTACTCTTTACTCTTTCATTCACTGATGGGCATTTAATTGTTTCTACATCTTGGTTATTTTTGAGTAGTGCTGCAATAAACATGGGGGTACAGATATCTCTTTGAAATACTATTTCATTTCCTTGGATATATATCCAGAGGTGGAATTTCAGAGTCATGTGTACTTCTATTTTTAATTTTTAAAAGGACCTCCCTACTGTTTCATTAATGGCTGTACCAATTTACATTCTCATCAACAGTGTGGAAGGATTTCAATTTCTCTACATTCTCACCAACACTTAACTTTTGTCCCTAGACATTCTGAAAGATGTGAGTTGATGTCTCACCATGGTTTTGATTTGTATTTGCCTGATCATTAGTGATGTTGAGGACCTTTTCACTGACCTGTTGTATGTCTTCTTCCAAGAAATAGCTCATCCCTGGCCTCTTGGAGGATGGGACTGGTTGTAGGACCATGGTCAAGTTGGGCTGGATCTGAGTCTAGAGGGGAATGTGGAGGTTTGGGGCCTGTAACTGGAAGTATGTGCAGCAAGCTTGCTACCATGGTGTGGGCCTGCCTACTCAAAGCAGTTATCCTTGATCTTGGACTTTATTGGGATTTCAAACCTCCCACCTAGATCCCAATGTTCCCATAAAGGGACTTTTGTTCATGGATGACTGCCAGATTGTTGTTTGGGTTGTGTATATGAGATGGGGACCTTTTATTTCATCACCTTTGTTGTTTTCACCCTCTCTTGGTCGCATTTTTTATAGAAGTAGGAAAAAGAATTTTGCAATTCATATGAACACAAAAAAGACTGCATATAGCTAAATCAATCCTGTGTCTTAGTTTTAATGATGTCAAAAGATACCTAAAAGAAAAAAAGATGAAAAGATGAGCAATACATGAGAAGAATATATCTGCAATATCTAGAGCCACAAAGGAGATATATATATATATAAGCACACACACATATATATAATATATAACATATATCTTACTAATCAGTAGAAAAAATCTTAAATATATATTTATTTATAAATGTATATCAGTTTGTATCTTACTAATCAATAGAAAAAATTAAACATATCAGGGGTGCCTGGGTGGATTAGTTGAGTAAAGCATCTGGTTTCGGCTCAGGTCGTGATCTCATAGCTTGTGAGTTCGAGCCCCACATCACGCTCTGTACTGACAGCTCAAAGCCTGGAGCCTGCTTCAGATGCAGTGTCTCCCTCCCTCTGCTTCTCCCCTGCTCGTACTCTGTCTCTCTCTCCCCCTCAAAAATAAATTTTAAAATAATTTTTAAAATTACCAAAAATTTAAACATATCAATAGAAAAATGGAGGGAAAAGCAGAAGCAGCCATGAACAGAGAAAAAAGACATGGCTAATAAATGTACTAGACCACATTAATGCTCTGGAGAAGAAAATCGAGCTATAAAGATAAAAAATCAAGACCATACAGGATACAATTTGATTCCATTTAATGGGTAAAGATAAAGAGCTAAGCAATTCCAGAATGGATCAACAGGCTTCCTAATACAGAGCTTAAACTGCAAACACTTTAGCATTATCTGTTAGGATTGCATATCTTAATAAAGTTGCTACCCAAGAGCAACTCTTGCTCATGTATTCAAGAGTCAGATTTCAGGGCACCTGGGTGACTCAGTTGCTAAAGTGTCTGACTTCAGCTCAGGTCATGATTTCACGGATAGGCTCCTGGGTTGGAGCCCAACCTCGGGTTCAGAGCTTGAAACTTGCTTAGGATTCTGTGTCTCCTTCTCTCTCTGCACTGTCTCTCTCTCACTCTCTCTCTCTCTCTCTTTCCCTCTTTTGAAAAATAAATAAACATTAAAAAGTTTTTCAAAAAAGATTCAGATTTCAAGAGCGTTATAGACATGAAATTTGGGAGAGGGCTACCTTTGGGGAAAAGGCAGGAAGATGAGACAGAGTAGAATCATATAAGTAGATGCAAGTTATTGGTAAGGTTTTTGTTTTTGGAAAGTATAGTAGGTTATAAGATGCTCTTTACATTACTAAAAATAAAACAAAATAAATGAGGGCCTTATATGAAAAAATGATACTGTGTTTCGTAAACCAAGTATCACGACTCATTCAATTCCAAGCATATAAGGTCAACAAAAGAAGGAAAAATAATCTTTAGGCTTTTGTAAATCAAAAGCTCTGGTTTCTGAAACAGATAAGATTTATTTTTAATTATATTGTTATTATTATTAATGTTGTTGTTATTATTTACTACTCTTACTAGCTTTACGCCCCTAAGGCATTAGATTCATTCCATGGAGTAAAGGAAAGTCATTACTGGGAGCAAAACAAACATTTGGTTAGTATATTAAAATAGTATATCATTATTAATGATAAGATGGCTAGATTTATACTATCAAGGGCTTTTCATTTAGGCAGAATTACAGAGTTTTTGTGAACTGTCTTGAATATTAATATATTAACATATTCCATGTTTTTAAGAAAATCTTTTGTTTAGCTACTTTCTAGTCATTTATCTTGAGACAAAGCCATTATTCCTATCCAGTTGTGGGACACAAATATGCACCATCTACTTAACTTCCTAATAGACATTCAAAGAGGCAGGGAATTTTCATTTTTTTCAAAGAAAGCTGATGCATTGTGAAAAGTATAGTAAAAGAAAAATCTGATATAACTAAACAACCTAAAAAACTTACCATAGAATAAAGGCTCTTCATAACACAGTACCTGGGTTAAAAAAAAGTTTCCCATCCTGAAGAATCACTGGGGGGTCCCATTGTAGTTCTTGTCCAACAACATGAAACACATCTTTAAAATATAAGTTAGTATTGGGACTCCTGGATGGCTCAGTCGGTTAAGCAGTCAACTTCAGCTCAAATCATGATCTCGCTGGGTTCGAGCCCAGCATTGAGCTCTGTGCTGACAATGAGGAGCCTGAAGCCTTCTTCCAGTTCTGTGTCTCCCTCTCTCTCTGCCCCTCCCTGGCTTACTCTCTCTCTCTCAAAAATAATAAACACTAAAAAAAATTTAAAAATATGTTTGTACTTATAAAAAAGGATATTTTCTCTTTATGTGTTTTTGAAGCATGAAAGCAATTTAATATTAGTTCTTCAATGTGGAAAATAGAGGAATTATAAAGATAAAAATAGAAGAAATAGAACCAGAGGAAAAATCTGACATCAAAATCCATTATCAACCATTAAATATTGGACATAATGTAATGAACATAGTTTTGAGATATACAATTAAATAATAATCCTCACTAATAAAGTCCTGATTATATTAATTTAAATTATAAAAGCAGATTATAGGTGATCTACCCTAATTAAAGTTAATAAACAAAAAGAAGCTATATAAAGTCCTACAAGTTGGGATTTTATTTATATTTATTTATTTATTTACCTGTTTATTTTTTGATTTTGAGAGAGAGAGAGTGTGTGCAAGCAGGGGAGGGTCAGAGAGAGATGGAGAGAGAGAGACAGACGGAGAGAGAGATAGAGAGACAGAGAGTGAGAGAATCCCCAGCAGGCTCCTCACTATCAGCATAGAGCCCTATGCGAGGCTCAGACTTATGAACTGTGAGATCATGACCTGAGCTGAAATCAAGAGTCAGATGCGGGTGCCTGAGTGGCTCAGTTGGTTGAGCATCTAGCTTAGGTCATGATTTTGTGGTCTGTGAGTTCAAGCCCCAGGTCTGGCACTATGCTGACAGCTCAGAGCCTGGAGCCTGCTTCAAATTCTGTGAATTACTCTCTCTCTGCTCCTCCCCCACTCATGCTCTGTCTGTCTCTCAAAAATGAATAAACATTAAAAAAAAAGAAGAAGAACAGTCAGATGCCTAACTGACTGAGCCACCCAGATGCCCCAAGATTTTATTTTTAAATACTCTACACCCAGTGTGGGGCTCTACAGTGCTGAGATCAAGAGTTGTGTGTCCCACTTACTGGGCCAGCCAGGTGCCCCCTAAATAAGTGAATAGTCGGGGCACCTGGGTAGCATCTGACTTCAGCTCAGGTCATGATCTCTGTTTGTGGGTTTCAGCCCCATGTCAGGCTCTGTGCTGACAGCTCAGAGCCTGGAGCCTGGTTTGGATTCTGTGTCTCCCTCTCTCTCTGCCCCTCCCCTATTCACTCTCTGTCTCTCTCTCTCCAAAAATAAACATTAAAAAAATTTTAAAAGATGAATGATTATTTGAGTAATAAATACATATTATACTTAATATGCTTTAAAGGCCCAATTTGTGCTTTGTGGGATTTGACCGTTTTGTTTTAAAATACCTGTGTTTGTAATTTTAGAAATAAGTTCTTCACATGAAAAGAAATTGTCTATAGTTATGCATAACTTGCTTAAAAATTAAGCGTCCAATTGTTTGTATCATTATTTATAATATTAAATAAAATGAAAAACATATTCAACAACAGGGAATCATTTAACTTATGTTATCATTAAAACAATGCAATTAAAATAATGACTTGCCTTTGCAGTACTTGTTTAAATCATCTTAAAGACATTAAAATTCATGTGCACAACAATTTATCTACATGAGTAAAAGCTTTTGACATGACGTTAAGTTTAAAAAGATATAAAACAATAAACAATTGATGACAATTAGGCACAGCCATGATTAGGGAAGAAAAGATCGGAAGGCAAGTGCATCATGTTTCATTATTGCCATGTTTTCCTGTTGAAATAGCAGGTGGTACTTTTCTGTATTGCCAACGTTTTTAATAAAAACTACAATGATTACCGTAATAAGCATCCTTGTGGGAAAATTTTTGTTCATATCATTTGTCATTGCCTTACAACAAATCCTATAAATAGATGTATTAAATCAAAGAATGTTTCCAAAACTTATCTTGTGCAAACTGCAATCCAGATTTCAGTACAAATGTACACCCTAGCAAGTAGTAAACGGGATGCCAACCTTGTAACTTGTATTTTTATTTACTTATTTTTTATGTTTATTTATTTTCAAGAGACAGAGAGACAGAGTGCAAGCAGGGGAGGGTCAGAGAGAGAGAGGGAGACACAGAATGTGAAGCTCTCCAGACTCTGAGCTGTCAGCACAGAGCTTATGCAGGGTTCGAACCTACAAACTGCGAGATAATGACCTGAGCCAAAGTTGGACGCTTAACCAACTGAGCCACCCAGGTGCCCCTTTTAATGCTTATTTTTGAAAGAGGGAGCACGAGTGGGGCAGAGGCGGAGAGAGGGTGAAAGAATCCCAAGCAACTCCACACTGTCAGCTCAGAGCCTGACATGTGAGCTTGATCCCATGAACCTGAGATCATGACCTGAGCTGAAGTCAAGTGTCGGATGATTCACTGACTGAGCCACCCAGGTGGCCCCCATTCTTTTTCTTTAAAAGGAAAGAAAAATGAAGTAAACCATCAATATTTGAGCCTCTTTTTTTCCCAAATGCGGTTCTAAGATTCATTGTGTTTTATGATTGCTATAGAAAATATGCAAAGAAGTGGAGAAGACATCATTGTCATGTGCTGCTTCTTTTCAGTGTAGTAACAAGTGTGTTTGGAAATTGCCTGTTTGTTCTAATTAGGAAGCTTTGTAGTGCTCCCCAGGAAATATATTTCCATTACTTTATATAGTCAAGGTAAAGGAAGCTATGACTGCTCTGAGTGGGACCATTCTGGAATTACCGCCCCTTGAAGACCACTTCCAATCTCTGTAAGTTAGGTAAAGTAATTTATGTCTGAATGCTTCTCCTTTTTGACAACAGTTCTTATTTTCACTCAGTTCTGTTAGTCTGCTTTTCTCATCCTATTGTCTAAATGCTTTATAGAATTTTGGCCAAGTTCTTAATCTTTCAGTGTAACTGTAGGGTTTTTAAAAATTTAATCACAATATAATCACTTTTCATTTAGTCCTTCAGTAAATCTAGGAAAATGACAGAAAACCTGTTCAAAATGAGATGTATAGCTTTATTTTCTTTAGCTTGTTTGTTTTACTATAAATTGCCATGCTTATATTTGCCTTGGACACTGCCACCTAAAATTTTCTGTAACTGAAACACACTGATAAAATGTAGAGTTAAGGAGACATACTAAAGTCTGGAACCAAGATAGTTATATATGACTCCTTCTCTTTATGAAGCTCCAGATCCTTTATCGAACATGAGGATAACAATAGTAACTGCCTCAAAGGTTTTTATGACTTTAAACAAGATGACTTAATGTAAAACATTTATGCATTTCTATATATGACTAAGCAGGTGCTAGGTCTTGCTTCCTTTATCATCATTATCATGATCACCACCATCACCAAACCTGTGGTGGATAACCTTCTTAACAAGTAGGTCTCGAATACTGAAGAGTGGGTGTTGTTTTTGTTTTGTTTTGTTTGAAAGAGAGTGCAAGTGAATGAGGGACAGAGAAAGAGAATCCCAGGAGGGGTAGCGAAAGAGAGAGAGTGAGAGAAGGAGAGAGAGAGAAGCGGGACTCACTGGATGGATGCAGGGCTCGAGCTCACCTGATGTGGAACCTAAACTCAGTGAACCATGGGATCATGACCTGAGTGGAAGTTAGATGCTTAATGACTGAGCTGCCCAGGTGCCCTGGAAAGGGGTTTTAAATGAAGATTCTTAGATCTCACGCCTAAAGATTCTGATTCAGTATATAGGGCTGGGGCCCAGATGATTCTGATGTAAAGGGTCAATTGACCACATTTTGAACTTCTGACTTGTAGCTGGTTTAAGAATAAAATTGACATGAGACAGATTAACAGGGAGCAATTAAATTTTTTTTGCAAATACGATGAATTCACACAGGCACGAGGTTCCAAAGACAGTCAGGCAAAATGAAGCACATATGTCATCCTCATCCAAGGGGATGGGGCCTGGAACTTCAAAGGAAAGGAAAGCAATTCACAGGAAGATGAAAAAGGAATAAATGTTTGGCAAACAAATATTTGCTGAGCCATACAGAAACAATGGGACAAAGAAAGGAATTTTAACAAACAGACTTTGCTATATTCCTCAACGTCTACTGTAGCTAATTCATATTTTACTGTAGTTATCTCTGGTGATAGCTCCCTTTCTGGAACAGGTCCTTTATCTAAATTCTCTCAGGCAGTTAAGGGGAAGCTCACAATTTCTTCCTGAGTCTTTTGGACCTTGATTATTTTCTGTTTGAAATATAATCTGCATGCCAAAGTGGCACACTACACAGCAATGTGCCCTTGGCCCCTACAGGAGTCAAGGTAAGGAATATAGCTCTTCTATTTATTTGTTTGTTTGTTTTTAAGTTTAATCACATGGAAGTGGAAAAAAAAACAGAAAAATAGTTTCAACAAGGCAACCTGTTTCCAAATTGATTATCCCATGTTAAATGTGACTATTGATGATTTACCAAATAGTACATGCGTTTGGGGATAGAGAGCCTTCTTGTTTTCCTCCTGTTGATTTCCCTCTGGGGAGTTCCAATGCTCTGTGACACCACAGGTGGTGGTTCAGAACAGAAAAAGGAGTGGACCCACAATAGGAGACCATCAGGAAGCACCCAAACAGTGATCAAGGCTGGGATACAGATGCTATGTGGCCTTGGCACATTCTCTGGCTTAATCACATACATTACACTTTCTCATCTGTAAAATAGGCAATAGTATCTACCGTATAGCATTGTTGTAACAATTAAATGATGGGATTTTGAAATAGGATGACTAAAGTTGAAGTGCATTTTAATGAATCATCTTTGTTCAGCTGTCTTCCTCCCTAAAGGTTGACAGTCATTGATCAAATAATGAATCCCATCTCTTCCTCTCTCCAGCCAAAGATGCTGCCTATGATACAGAATACCAATTATAAAAGGAAACATGGAACACTGGTCAAGCAAAATGTATTGCTCTGCCTGCAATTTCCCCTTCTCTACTCCAGATATTAAAAACTAATTCTCTCAGTTATTCATTGCTGGCAGAGATGATTAATTTAATCTTTATAGATAAAGTAAAATGTTTGGACGAAAGGAGCAAATACTCTGCTGAGGCTAATTGTAAGGCACATTTGGGTGAATAATTCATTGTGTGCAGTATAATGATATCATAGATGGTTAGCCAAGAACAAACATCAATTCTATAAAGAGAATTAAACTAAAACCAAGTCCATTTGGCAGCAGAAAATGAATATAGTCTTTACAGCCAATATGGATCTCATTTTGGTAGATCCTACCAGGGCTCAGGAAGATGCCATGATTAGCAATTTAATGATAGTCTTTCATGAGTGCCTTTATTTCTCAGTGATGATACTTTATATTCAATAAAATATTTAGAGTATCACCTGGTGTTCAGAAATGTGCTAGAGTAAGAGGGACATTGGAAAAATCCCACACTGCTACTAAGTGTGGTGGCTATGCATGTGACTTAATCTCCATGAGCTTTCAGTTTCTCACCACAAAAATGGAGAAAACAAATACTGGCTTGTTACAGGGATAATATGAGATTTATTTAAAACATCACTTAATATAGTGCTGAGTTCCTAGCAAAGACTTGATCAGGAAGAAAGATGGAACATGTAGTATGTGTTCATGTGTATGTCTATAAAAATATACATGCACATTATAAATAGCATTTCTGTCTATCCTACCCTCCAGCTATCTTCCCTTTTACCACCCGGCCCTGTTCATTTCTTGTTTTCAAGGTATTTTCCTTTCCTCCTCACATTTTATGATCCTCATCAACAAATACAAGAAGAAAACAGATGGAAAGATTCTTTTCATTAGTAGTTAAAAATGCAAATTATAGCACCCTGGAAATGAGGATTTAAAAACAGATAACATGAGCTGATGTGGCTAAGATAAACTAGTTCCTTACTAACGATACTTTACAATCTTTTTGTAAAGCAATATTTCAAAAGTAAGAGCCATAAATGTGCTCTTAGTCAGCATCCCTTCTCTAAAAGTATATCCAAATCTGCCAGAGGCAAAAATATAGTGATACAATTAATATCTTCCTGGATAAACATAAGATAGCAAAATTTTAAAAAACAAACACCACAAATGGAAGACTATATAATTTATGGCACAACCAAATAATGGACTGTTACACAATTATTAAAAATGGTAATAACATATAAGACATGAAAAATATGACAATGGAAATACAAATGACTAATAAGTTGTATATCAAGAGTATGACTAATTAGACTGTGCACATGTGAAAGTTAAAACAAAAGAACATAAGCTTTTAATGAGGTAGAATTAGCAATTTTTGTGATGACAGTTTTTTGGAATTTTTGAAAATCTTGGCTTTCTCTTTATTGAAAAGTGAAGATCAAAGTCTGATCTAATGTGCGAGGGCTTCCCACTGAACTGAAATTAAATGCCATTTCTTCCCCTTTTAAAAATAATACAATGCCATTTATGTACTTCTTATTCTGGACTCTCCATATATTATTTTTATCACTTCCGCTTACTTCCCGCTTGTTCACTGCTTCCCAGAAAGCCTTAAACCCTTTGAGGACAGAGGTTGGGTAATTTCCATTTTACAAATAGCTCATAATATTTTGCCCAAACCAGAAATTCACTAAAGATAAGATAAATTGAAGAGAATTGGCAACAGATATGAATGAATCACAAAAGTATTACCAATACATTTAGATAAAATTGATTTATCAATTTGGGAGCTGTTTAACAAAACCAAAATGCTTATTAGGCACCTTCATACAGACTATGGATATGGAAAGGCACTGGAGGCTTTGCTGTCTTGATCCCTCCAAGGTTCACCTTCCTATCTTTGTTGAAGTCTGGTGTCACTAAGGTACTCTTGCTGCTGCCCTTTCTGTCCTGGAGTCTTACAGATGTGTTTATTTCCTCGATTTTACCCAAACACCATTCAGATAAGCCATTTGTATGTATGTCAGACTCACTAAAGATTTAGCGAAATAGACACACACACTCACACAATGGAAACTTTTGAAAAATGGAAGGTTAGACACTCTTTGCATCAGTCAGAATCTAGGAAGGAAAGCAGAAAGCACACTGGACATTTAAACAAGAGGACTTAACATAGGGAATTACCTGAACAGGCATCTGAGGTGAAGATGTACAAATGAACAATGACCTGGCATGTATGACAAAGGAACTCTGACCCTTGACCTCTGCAGAACTCAGCCCAGAATGGTCAAGACTTGAGCGATGAACACCAGCTTCCCTATTTTCTTTATCCACTATCCCCCCCCGCAACTTTGGGGAGCATGTCCCAAACCAAATATGCTCTCCAAATCAATCACAAGGTACCCTGCTTCTGGCTAGCCTGCTTCCAAGATTCCCCATCCCGACAACTCCCAGTCAGAGCACACCTGAAACCTTCCCCCCCCCCTTTTTTTTTTTACCATAGAGAATTTCCACTCTCAGTCTGTCTTGGAGTTGCTGCCAAGTTGCAAGTGATGGTGGTTGACTCCCTTGCTATAGAAAGCATTGGAGGGGCGCCTGGGTGGCTTAGTCCATTGAGCGTTTGGCTTCAGCTCAGGTCATGATCTCACAGTTCGTGGGTTCGAGCCCCGCATCAGGCTCTGTGCTGACAGCTAGTTCAGAGCCTGGAGCCTGCTTCAGATTCTGTATCTCCCTCTCTTTCTGACCCTCCCCTGCTCACACTATCTCTCTGTCTCTTAAAAATAAGAAAAACATTAAAAAAATTTAAAAAAAAAGAAAGCGTTGGATAAATATGCTGTTTGTTCTCATTTCAGTGTTCTTTATTTATTTCCACAGTTTGGAATTTTAAAAAGGAGGTTACACGAGGAGCACCTGAATAAGCATCCCACTTCAGCTCAGGTCGTGAACTCGGGGTTCATGGGTTGGAGCCCTGTGTCAGGCTCTGTGCTGACAGCTCAGAGCCTGGAGCCTGCTTCAGACCCTGTGTCTTCCTCTCCCTCTGCCCCTTCCCCACTCATGCTCTATTTCTCCCTCTCTCTCAAAAATAAATAAATGTTAAAAGAAATTTTTTAAAAACGTAAGTTACACTGAGGTAATACAAAGTTAATAAGCACTGCAAACCACCACCACCCCTAGTGTTGGAGGAGAAAAAAGGAGGTATTAGAGCTTAGAAGCTCAGACCCCACACGACTGAGGAAGCAGTTACCATCCTGCCAATGATAGCCAATCAGGATCGTGGCTGGAGCTGAGCCCTGTGAGATAAGGATGCTGCTCCTCTAGCCTGGCACATCTAATCTCTTAGATGTTAGGTACAACATCTACAATGATGCTGGGACTGGAAATGCCAGAAGAGAGACACTGAAGCTGACTGCTGCTACTTGAATGAAGTTCTTTGTCAGGTGGACAGTTATAGAAACAGCAAATGGCTCCAGTGACAAGAATAGCAAGCAAAGAGGAAGGAGCAAGTTCCCAGCAAGTCCCCAGACTCAATGTGGCAAAACCTAACAAAGGCAGCTGACAAAAGAAAATGTACTTTGCAGCATCCAAGCAACAGTATGACAAAGCAGAGTATAGAAAGGCAACAGAGGAGAAAGAAAAGCTCGAAATGATTAACACCCTCTGTCCTTAAAAGAATTTTACGGGCGCCTGGGTGGCTCAGTCAGTTGAGCCACCGGCTTTGGCTCACGTCATGATTTCACAGTTCGTGGGTTTGAGCCCGGTGTCAGGCTCTGTGCTGACAGCTAGCTCAGAGCCTGGAGCCTGCTTTCGGTTCTCTGTCTCCTTCTCTCTCTGACCCTCCCCTGCTCATGCTGTCCCTCTCTGTCTCTCAAAAATAAATAAAAACCATTAAAAAAAAATACAAAGGATTTTAGCCACCCACATTACCCAAAGCCATTAGTCAGCTTTTTCTTCCTGTTTTCTTCTCATTTCTTCCTGAATCATCTTTATTTTCTCCAAACTCTCAAGAAACATGGCTCTTTCTTTCTTACATTGTATTCTTCTAAACTATGCCCTGAGAGACCCACTGTTTGCACCCTAAATCAGCCAATGGAGATATTTTGCTTTACAAAAAGCTGTTGGCTCTAGAGGAAAATTATCCTTCTCCCATGAGAGACAGAAGCAGCTGCCGCCAATAGGGACTTCTAAAAGCCTTTTTGTCCTTGTTTACTTTGTTATGCATGTTTCCATGATATCTGGGCATATGTGCTGGCAGATGCTAGGGTGACTGCAAAGGTGAGGTTTCCAGGAGGTGGGCATTTTGCAGTGTCTCACTGTGGGAAAATGCTTGTTAACAAAGGCAAGGGCATGAAGATTCAGTGGTGGGGGAGGTAAATGTATGCAGATGTGGGGAATGAAGTCAAAGTTGGGGAACTCTCAGGGTCCACAGCTGCAGAAGAATGTTTCCTTCTGTTAACTTTTCAAAGTAATATAATTTGAAAAGATACTCCATGTTTATTGTAAACAATAAAACAGCATGTTGGTTTGTAAAGAAGTAAAAATCCTCCCTCCTCCTCCATTATTTCCACTTCCCATGTATATCCACATTTTATTGCTTGGTATGTATTCTTTTAGGCTTTATTTCAATAGGTAGTCCCCACCCACACTGCCTTGGGTTTAGCCACATGACTTGCTTTAGCCAATGAGATGATAGCAAGCCTTATACAAGTAGGAGCTTGAAAACTCGTGCGTTAAGGTTTGCCCTCGCCTGCTACTGGTAAGCTTCCCACCTCATGTGAGCAAGCCTAGGCCGGCTTCCTGAAGGGTGAGAGCCCACATGGAGGGAGGCTTCAGCCACTGTAACCATCCTTGATTTTCAGCAGAGGCCTGGACATGTGAGTGAGGTCATTCTCGACCATACATCTTCAGGTAAGTCCGAACAACTTCCAAACCCATTTGTTGACTCATAAGAACTAACAGATGTTTTAAGAAATGAGTTTTGAAATGGTTTGTTGCACATTATAAGTTCATAAAGATGGAAAGATATAAATATATAGATATAAATAAGTTTGTATTTCTGTATATATATATTACAAGTTTAAATTTTTTTAACGTTTATTTATTTTTGAGAGAGAGACAGAGTGTGAGCGAGGGAGGGTCAGAGAGAGGGAGACAGAATCAGAAGCAGGCTCCAGGTTCTGAGCTGTCAGCACAGCACCACCCAGGTGCCCCAAAATATTGCAGATTTTTAAAAAACACATTTTTATTTCTAGCCGCGGGAGTAACATATGGTTACCTTCTTTAAAAATCACAGACATACTGGGACACCTGGGTGGCTTAGTCGGTTAAGCGTCTGACTCTTGATTTCAACTCAGGTGATGATCTTACAATTTGTGGCTCCTCGCTGACAGTGCAGAGCCTGCCTGATTCATTCTCTCATATTCTCTCTCTCTCTCTCTCTCTCTCTCTCTCTCTCTCCCTCTCTCTCTCCCCCACGTCCCCCCTTCCCTGCTTTCTTTCTGTCGAAATCAATAAACTTAAAAAAAGAAAAATAAAAGATTCTCTCTCTCCCTCTCCCTTTCTCTAAAATATTTTTTTAAATTTAAAAAATCACAAGCCTACCCGAAAGGTGAATTTGTTTTTTAATTTTAAACATTTATTTCTTTTTGAGGCACAGAGAGAGACAGCTCACGAGCAGGGGAAGGGCAAAGAGAGGGGGACACACAGAATTAGAAGCAGGCCACAGGCTCTGAGAGGTCAGCACAGAGCCCAACACGGGACTCAAACCCACAAACTGTGAGATCATGACCTGAGCCACCCAGGTGCCCTGAATTTCTTTAATCAGTAGCCACCATCCAAGTCATCAGTGGGTATGTGTTCTTCTGGATTGATTCCTGCTTTCTGAATTAGAAAATAGAGATTTTACTTTCTTCAGTTTTTACTTTCTTCACTCAACAGTAGCTTGAAATATCTCCATCCCAATGAACTTAAATCTGTTTCTACATGCATACACATGCGTATGATACTGCTTTACTACCTAAATCTTTGTAATGTGAAATCTCTTAGATCATGTTACTCTCAATTTATTCCTTTACAAAGCTGCCTTTACCTTTTCCCACAATTGTTCTTTCACTTGAATTTTATATTCACCTAGTCAAGATAGATGAAACATCTTGTGGGGAATTCTGGAGGAGCACACTGAATTTATTAAGTTTTAAAGAATTAACTTTATTGTATTGCATCTTCCCATGAACATATTATACTTCTCTTTTACTTTGGTCTTTCCATCACCTTCAGCAAAATCTTATAATTTTCTATATTATACATTTATTTCTAGACTCCTTCATTGTTTTATATATTGTGTTTCCATCAGAAGAGGATCTTTATTTTTGTTTAATGCTATTTAGTATAATTTATTTTGAGGTGAAGAGAGGAGAGGAGGGGCAGAGAGAGAATCCCAAACAACCTCCACGCTTAGCACAAAACCTGATGTGGAGCTCTGTACCACAAATCATGAGATCATGACCTGAGCCAAAATCAAGAGTCAGACACATAACCAACTGAGTCACCCAGGCACCCCAGAAGAAGAATCTTTAAATTCTATTATGTTTCACTAGTACATAGGAGAGTCCTAAATTTTTGTTTGCACTTATCATATATATATATGTGTATATATATATATATGTGTATATATATATGTGTGTGTGTATATATATATATGTGTATATATATATGTGTGTATATATATATATGTGTGTGTATATATATATATATATATATATATATATACACATCTTTTTTCAATACTGAACTTTCTTATTCATTCGAATAGGAAAAGTAATACAATCAACTGACAAAGTATAGAAGTAATCTTACCACTTGAAAATAATGATTAACTCTTCCTTTCACTATGTATAACTCATACTTTAGCTTCTGACTTTGGGAATAATTCTAATGATTCACCATTGACCATGATATTTGCTGTGGATTACAGGTAGAAATTTCATCTCAAATTAGACTTGTTCCTTAGCTCTATTTTTCTTGGAGTGTTTTTTTTTTTTTTAAATAAAGAATGGGTGCTGAATATCATCAAATGCATTTTCATTATCTATTGAGATTGTCATACTACTTATGAGCTGAATTATCATAAAAATTCTATTAGACTGCTTGCATTTCTGAAATAAATACTAATTATGTTGTATTATTTTTCTAAAACACTACTATGCTTTATTAGTAGTATTTTATTTTAGACATCACAATTCTGTTCACAAATGAAATTTTTCAATCGTTTTATTTTCTTATTGTCTCCTTATCTACATTTAATGATAGATTATAGTTGACCCTTGAACACGAGAATTTGAACTGCAAGAGTCCATTTATATGTGGATTTTTTTGATACAGTGCTGTAAATGTATTTTCTCTTCCTTATTATCTTCTTTTCTTTTTATTTTATTTTTGAAAGCAAGCGAAAGAGGGTGCGTACTCACAAGCAAGCAGGGGTAGAGGCAGAGAGAGTGACAAAGGATCCAAAGCAGGCTGTGCTGGCAGCAGAGAGTATGATATGGGGCTCGAACCCATGAACCATGAGATTATGACCCAAGCCGAAGTTGCCGCATAGGTTCCGACTGAGCCACATAGGTTCTCCTCCTCCTTATTATCTTCTTAATAACATTTTCTTTTCTCTAGTTTACTTTGTTGTAAGAATACAGTATATAGCATAACAAAATATGTGTTCATTGACTGTGTTATTGGTAAGGCTTCTGGTCAACAGTAGGTGGTTCATGGTTAAAGTTTTGGACTTTCAGCTGCATGTGGGGTTGGCACCTGTAACTCCCATGTTGTTCAAGGGTCAGATGTAATTCAATTCCTTTATCCTTGATGGTTAAGAGTGGCTTCTGGTTATCTCTAGGTATAAGATACTGTGTTTGTATGTCTGTTTATATGTGTGTGTCTTGTGCCAGTAACATATCTATATTAAATTCATGCAAATTATTTTCTCCTCATCTATCTCTCTATCCACCATCTTTCACTCTTGCTCTCTCTATATATATATCTATCAAGTATTCATCTATATATCTATTGCCTCCTCTGAGTAATTTTGATTTTTATCTTCTAAAATAGCTGCTGAAATTTTTAGTTTTATCTTCAGTGTATCCTTTTCCTTCTGTTTTTCTCAGCTTTTTGAGATACCATTTTAAAATGATAATGAATATTTACATAGCTCTTTATAGACAGGTACTGTTTTCAGTGTTTAACATGTTACTGAATCAATTCAGTCTTCATAACTACCTATTTTTGGTTGGGATTGATTTGGGAAAACAAAACACCATAGATATTTCAGCAGAGTCCTTAGGGGATTGGTTAGCAAGTTTGGAACATTAAAAATCAAAATAAGAACACTGAAGTAACCTAGAGCCATATGGAAGTAATAGTGGCAGAAAGTGGTTGCCACCTATAAGTGTAGGGGAATTTATGAAAGATTTTCAGAACCTATAAGCTCCATAGAATTGGAGGGCAGGACTCTGGGCAGGAGATGCCACTGTAGGTCATGTAGGCAGAGGAGGGGTGGCTTGGAGATGAGGCAATGCCCGCTGTATGGATACTGGTGAGGGAGAGTGAAGAAGCCTGCACTGGAATGCCAAAAGAAGGTAGAAGACTAGAACCAACAGCTATTACCAGGACTACATCCTACTGCTAGAACCATGGCAACATTAACTGCAAACAAACAGGAAGTTGCTACCCCTGCCTTCTGCCTCTTAGTTGTGCTCTTTTTTGCTTTCTGTGGGCATAGCTATACAGTTCGTAAAATGGCGAAGAGAAATAAGTTTACAAATCCCTAGCACCAGCATCATAGAGAATAGTATTATAGGGCATCCTTGTAGGTTAAAGAAAAAAGCTTAATAATGAGCACCTCTACTTTAAATAATTTTTTTTCTTTTTTTTCTTTTAAAGTTTATTGTCAAGTTGGTTTTCATATATGACCCAGTGCTTATCCCAACAAGTTCCCTCCTTCATGCCATTCACCTCTTTTCCCCTCTCTCCTATCCCCATTAACCCTCAGTTTGTTCTCAGTATTTAAGAGTCCTTATGGTTTGCCTCCCTCCCTGTCCTTAAAGATTTTTCCTTTCCCCTCCCCCATGGTCTTCTGATAAGTTTCTCCTGTTCCCCATCTTAGTGAAAACATATGGTGTCTATCCTTCTCTGCCTGACTTATTTCACTTAGGATAACACCCTCAAGTTCCATCAGCATTGCTACAAATGGCCAGATTTCATTTTTTCTCATTGCCATGTAGTATTCTGTTGTGTGTATATATATATACCACATCTTCTTGGTCCATTCATCAGTTGAGGGGCAGTTAGGCTCTTTCCATGATTTGGCTATCCTTGAAAGTGCTGCTATGAACATTGGGGTACATGTGTCCCTATGCACCAGCACTTGTGTATTCTTAGCAGTGCTGTTGCTGGGTCATAAGGGAATTCTAT
Organism: Suricata suricatta; assembly: GCF_006229205.1. Classification (NCBI taxonomy): domain Eukaryota; kingdom Metazoa; phylum Chordata; class Mammalia; order Carnivora; family Herpestidae; genus Suricata; species Suricata suricatta. Next base: position 21,663,692 of record NC_043708.1, on the reverse strand, counting down.
TGTTAATTTTTTTGAGGAACCGCCACACTGTTTTCCAGAGTGGCTGCACCAGTTTTCATTCTCACCACCAGTGTTAGGAGGGTGCCCATTTCTCCACATCCTTGCCAGCATCTGTAGTCTGATTTGTTCATTTTAGCCACTCTGACTGGCATAAGGTGGTATCTCAGTGTGGTTTTGATTTGTATTTCCCTGATGATTAGTGCCACTGAGCATCATTTCATGTGTCTGTTGGCCATCTGGATGTCCTCTTTGGAGAAGTGTCTGTTCATGTCTTCTACCCATTTCTTCACTGGATTATTTGTTTTTCAGGTGTGGAGTTTGGTGAGTTCCTTATGGGCTTTGGATATTAGCCCTTTATCTCATGTGTCATTTGCAACTGTCTTTTCCCATTCCATCAGTTGCCTGTAAGTTTGGTTGATTGTTTCCATTACCGTGCAGAAGCTTTTTATCTTGATGAGGTCCCAGTAGTTCATTTTTTCTCTTGATTCTCTTGCCTTTGGAGATGTGTCAAGGAAGAAATTGCTGTGGTTGAGGTCAAGGAGGTTGTTTCCCTGCTTTATCCTCTAGGGTTTTGATGGTTTCCTGTCTCACATTCAGATCCATCATCCATTTTTGGTTTTTCTGTATGGTTTAATAAAGTGATCTAGTTTCATTCTTCTGCATGTTGCTATCCAGCTCTCCCACACCACCTGTTAATAAAGAGGCTGTTTTTTTTCCATTGGATACTCTTTCCTGCTTTGTCAAAGAATAATTGGCCATACATTTGTGGGTCCAATTCTGGGTTCTCTATTCTTTCCAGTGGTCTATGTGTCTGTTTTTGTGCCAATTCCATACTGTCTTGATTACTAACGCTTTCTGTCAGAGGCTAAAGTCTGGGATTGTGATACCACCCATTTTGGTTTCCTTCTTCAATATTTGGTTATTTGGGGTTTTTTGTGGTTCCATACAAATTTTAGGATAGTTTGTTCTAGCTCTGAGAAGAATGCTGATGCAATTTTGATTGGGATTACATTATGTAGATTTCTTTTGGTAATAATGACATTTTAACAATGTGTATTCTTCAATCCATGAGCATGGAATGTGTTTCCATTTCTTTGTGTCTTCTTCAATTTCCTTCATAAGTTTTCTATAGTTTTCATCATACAGATCTTTTACATCATTAAGTTTGTTCGTGGGTATGTTATGGTTTTGTGTGCAATTGTGAATGGGATCAGTTTCTTGATTTCTCTTTCTGTTGCTCTATTATTGGTATATAAAAATGCAACCAGTTTCTGTACATTGATGTTGTCCCCTGTGATGTTGCTGAATTTATGGATCAGTTCTAGTAGGCTTCTGGTGGGAATCTGTCAGGTTTTCCACATAGAGTATCATGTCAACTGCCAAAAGTGAAAGCTTGACTTCATCTTTGCCAATTCTGATGGCTTTTCTTTCCTTTTGTTGTCTAATTGCTGATGCTAGGACTTCCAGCACTGTGTTAAACAACATTGGTGAGAGTAGACATCCCTGTTGTGTTCCTGATCTCAGAGGAAAAGCTCTGTTTTTCCCCATTATGGATGATATTAGCTGTGGGCTTTTCACAAATGGCTTTTATGATGTTTAGGTAAGTTCCTTCTATCCTGACTTCCTCTCTCGAGGGTCTTTATTAAGAAAGGATGCTGTATTTTGTCAAATATATCAAATATGCAGCTTTTTCTGCATCTATCGAAAGGATCATATGGTTTTTATCTTTTCTTTTGTTAATGTGATGGATCACAATGATTGATTTGCGAGTATTGAACCAGCCCTACAGCCCAGGAATGAATCCCACTTTAGCCAGGGGTATAATCCTTTCTATATGCAGTTGAATTTGAATTTCTAGTATCCTATTGAGGATTTTTGCATCTGTATTCATCAAGGATATTGGCCTGTAGTTCTCTTTTTTTGCTGGGTCTATGTCCAGTTCAGGAATCAAAGTGATGCTGGCTTTCTAGAATGATCCAGAGGTTTCCTTCCATTTCTATTTTTTTGAAATAGCTTGAGAAGAATGGGTATTAACTCTGACTTAAATGTATGATAGTATTCCCCAGGGAAGCCATCTGGCCCAGGACTCTTATTTGCTGGGAGATTTTTGAGAACTGATTCAATTTCTTCACTAGTTATGGGTCTGCTCAGATTTTCTATCTCTTCCCGTTTGAATTTTGGTAGTACATGTGTGTTTAGAAATTTGTCCATTTCTTCTCAGTTGTCCAGTTTGTTGGCATATAATTTTTCATAGTATTCCCTTATAATTGCTTTTATTTCTTAGGAATTGGTTGTAATCCATTTTCATTCATGATTTTCTTTATTTGGGTGCTCTCTCTTTTCTTTTTGAGAAGCCTGGCTAGAATTTTCTCAATTTTATTTTCTCAAAAACCCAACTCTTGGTTTCGTTAATATGTTCAACTGGGTTTTTTTTTAAATTCTGTATTGTATATTTCTGTCCTGATATCTATTATTTATCTTCTTCTTCTGGGTTTGGGGTGTCCTTGCTGCTCTGTTTCGAGTTCCTTTAGGTGCACTGTAAGATTTTGTATGTGTGCTTTTTTTTTTAATTTTCATGAAATAGGGCTGGATTGCAATGTACTTTCCTCTTAGGACTGCCTTTGCTGCATCCCAAATAGTTTAGATTGTTACATTTTCATTTTCATTTGTTTCCATATATTTTTTCATTTCTTCTCTAAATGCCTGATTGGCCCATTCATTCTTCAGTAGGATATTCTTTAACCTCCATGTTTTTGGAAGTTTTCCAGACTTTTTTGTGATTGATTTCAAGTTTCATAGCATTGTGTTCTGAAAGTGTACATGGTATGATCTCAATTCTTTTATATTTGTTGAGGGCTGCTTTATGACCCAGTATGTGATCTATCTTGGAGAATGTACCATGTGCACTCAAGAAGAAAGTGAATTCCGTATAGCCTCAGGATGTAGAGTTCTAAACAGATCTGTCAGATCCATCTGGTCCACTGTGTCATTCAGGTCCATTGTTTCTTTAGTGATTCTCTGTCTAGTTGATCTACCCATTGCTGTAAGTGGAGTATTAAAGTCCCTTGCAATAAGCAATTGTTTCTATTTAGGGCATCTGGGTGGCTCAGTTGGTTAAGCGTCTGATTTTAGCTCAGGTCATGATCTTGTGGTTTGTGGGTTCGAGGCCCTTGCCGATCTCTGCGCTGACAGCCCAGAGCCTGGAGCCTCTTTCCAATTCTGTGTCTTTCTCTGCCCCTCCCCTGCTCATATTTGTTTCTCTCTGTCTCTCAAAAAGTAAGTAAAAGTTTTAAAAAATTGTTTGTGAATAATTGTTTTATATATTTGGGTACCCTCAAATTCAGTGCATAGACATTTATAATTTTTAGCCCCTCCTGATGGATAGACCCTGTAATTATTATATAATACCCTTCTTCATCTCTTGTTACTGCCTTAACTTTAAAGTCTCGTTTGGGGTGGGCACCTGGTAGGCTCAGTCAGTTGAGCAGTTGACTTTGGCTCAGGTCATGATCTCACAGTTTGTGGGTTCGAGCCCCTATCAGGCTCTGTGCTGACAGCTCAGAGCCTGGAGTCTGCTTCAAATTCTGTGTCTCCCTCTGTCTCTGACCATCCCCTGCTCACCCTCTGTGTCTCTTTCTCAAAAATGAATAAATGCTAAAAAAAAAAAAAAAGTAATAAAGTCCCATTTGGGGACTCCTGGGAGGTTTAGCTGGTTAAGCATCTGACGTTGGTTCAGGTCATCATCTCATGGTTCAGGAGTTCAAGCCCCACATCAGGCTTTGTACTGACAGCTCACAGCCTGGGGCCTGCTTCAGAGTCTGTGTCTCCCCCTCTCTCTCTGCCTCTTCCCCACTCACATTCTCTCTCTCAAAAATAAACATTAAAAACTTTTAAATAAAGTCCAGTTTGTCCAATATAAGTATGGCTCTTCCAGCTTTCTTTTGACTTACAGTAGCATGATAGATATTTCTCCATCCCCTCACTTTCAATCTGAAGGTTTCCTTAGGTCTCAAATGAGTGTCTTGTAGACAGCAAATAGATGGATCTTGTTTGTTTTTTTTTAATCCATTATGATACTGTATGTCTTTTGATTGGAGCATTTAGCCCATTTACATACAGTGTTATTGAAAAATATGGGTTTAGAGTCATTGTGTTATCTGTAGGAATCATGCTTGTAGTGTCTCTTGTGTTTCTTGCAACATTTACCTAAGAGAGTCCCCCTTAGGATTTCTTGTAGGGCTGGTTTAGTGGTGATGAATTCCTCCAATGTTGTTTGGGAAAACTTTTATCTCGCCTTCTCTTCTGAATGACAGGCCTGCTGGCTAAAGAATTCTTGGCTGCATATTTTTTCTGTTCATCACATTGAAGATTTCCTGCCTTTCCTTTCTGGCCTTTGAAGTTTTAGTAGATAGGCCTGAAACTACTCTGATAGGTCTCCCTTTGTATGTTAGGGCCCTTTTATCCCTAGCTGCTTTCAGAATTCTCTCTTATCCTTATTTTTTGCCAGTTTCACTATAATCTGTCATGCAGAAGATCAATTCAAGTTATGTCTGAGGGGAATTCTCTGTTCCTCTTGGATTTCAATGTCTTTTTCCTTCCCCACATTGGGGAAGTTCTCAGCAATAATTTGTTCACTTACCACTTCAGGCCCCCCCCCCTTTTTTTTCTCCCTCCTTCTTCTAGAATTCCTATGATAAGGATATTGTTCTATTATATTGCATAACTCAGTTCTCGAATTTTCCTTTCATGCTCCTGTATTAATTTATCTCTTTTCCTCAGCTTCCTCTTTTTCTATAACTGTGTTTTCTAATTCACCAATTCTCCTCTCTGCCTCTTCAATCAGTGCAGTGGCTACCTCAATTTTATTATGCCCCTTATTTATACAATTTTTAATTCATCACAACTATATTTAAGGTTCATAATCTTTGTAGCAATAGCTTCTCTGGTGTCTTCCATGCCTTTTTCAAGCCCAGCAATTTTGTGACTATTGTTCTCAATTCTTGGTGAGTTATGTTGCTTATATCTATTTTGACCAATTTTTTAATCTGTCACTTCTTCCAGGAATTTCTTTAGAGTATAGTCCTGTTTCATCATTTTGGCTAGCTTTCTGTCTCTTGTAAGTTTTAATAGCTTGTTATGTGCTCTGAATCTGCAAGCACTGCTATATTAAAGGAGGCTCAATGACTTTCCCGGGCCTGTCCATTCAGTAAGTGTTCTTTTAATGGTGTTTCTTGGTCTCTCTTGTTGAGACTTTGGTTATTTTGTTTCCCTACTCATAGTGATATTTGGGACTCTCTGCCATGTGTACTTTGGCTTGTTTCATGAGGTAGCCCTGAAAGGAAAACGGACAAACAGAGAACAAATGCATGCAAAGGCACAAACAAGCAAACTGAAAGGGAGAAAAAGAAAAAGAAGAAACCCAAAACAAAAACAACAAAACAACAAAACAACAAAAGACAAAGGGCAGTGGTGGAGGCAGTGGTGATGGAAGAGCATAAATAGAAAAATGACAGGGTGGGGAGAAAGAGAAATTGAACATTGACCAGGCAGAGAGACTAAAAGGCTTAATTCAGATAGAGAAAAAGAATATCACAGGAGGTGAGGAGAAAAAAGAAAAATGAAGATAATGTTATCCAGAGAAACGATATAGTTTGGTTATTTGAGAATGAGAGAAAGGAAGGTAAGGATGGAGGTGTAGAACATGTATCAAGAGAATAGACTATATATGCCTGTTTGAGCAAACCTATAAGCAGAATACCTGGTCCAGAGAAGGGGAGAGATAAGAACGAGATAAGGGAGAAAATATCTGAATAGCAAGAATTGATCTAGAGTTAATCACTGCAATGAATCAGTGCTGACCTTAGGAGAGGGGCTTTTCCACATCCAGGCTTTGGTAACAAAGCAGCTACCTAGAGCAGATGGGCGTGGTTTGTTGTAGGTGGGTCTCACCTCAACTGTGAGTCCAGTGACCCCACCCCCTGGTGGTTGTGGGGAGAAAAATGGCAACCCCTGCCCCAGACCCTTCTTTTTTTTTTTTAATAGTTTATTGTCAAATTGATTTCCATACAATACCCAGTGCTCTTCCCCACAAGTGCCCTCCTACATCACCACCACCTCTTTTCCCCCCTCCCCTTTCCCCTTCAACCCTCAGTTCGTTTTCAGTATTCA
>NC_043708.1:21655843-21657424 GCF_006229205.1 Suricata suricatta | reverse complement strand
CAGTCCTAAGAGGAAAGAATATTGCAATCCAGGCCAATCTCAACAAACTAGAAAAAGTGCAAATTCAAAATTTAACAGAGCACCTACTGGAACTAGAAGGGAAGCAGCAAGAGCACCCCAAACCCAGCAGAAGAAAAGAAATAATAATAATAAAGATCAGGGCAGAAATAAACAATATAAAATCCAAAAGAACAGTTGAGCAGATCAATGAAACCAAGAGTTGGTTCTTTGAAAAAATAAACAAAATCGATAAACCTCTAGCCAGACTCCTCAGAAAGAAAAGAGAGAGCACCCAGATAGACAAAATCATGAATGAAAAAGGATTATAACCAATCACTTAGAAATACAAACAGATTACTATGAAAAATTATATGCCAACAAACTGGACAACAAAGAAATGGACAAATTCCTAAATGTGCATGCACTGCCAAAATTCAAACAGGAAGAGATAGAAAGCATGAATAGACTGATAACCAGTGAAGAAACTGAATCTGTTATCAAAAATCTCCCAACTAATAAGAGCCCAGGGCCAGATGGCTTCCCAGGGGAATTCTACCAGACATTTAAAGCAGAGCTCATACCCATTCTTCTCAAACTATTCCAAAAAAATAGAAATAGAAGGCCAACTTCCAAACTCATTCTATGAAGCCAGCATCTCCTTGATACCCAAACCAGATAGACACCCAGCCAAAAAAGAGAACTACAGACCAATATCCTTAATGAATACAGATGCAAAAATACTCAACAAGATATTAGCAAATCGAATTCAACAGCATATAAAAAGAATTATCCATCATGATCAATTGGGATTCATTCCTGGGTTACAGGGCTGATTCAATATTTGCAAATCCATCAATGTGATACATCACATTAACAAAAGAAAAGATAGAAACCATATGGTCCTGTCGATAGATGCAGAAAAAAAAAAACATTTGACAAAATACAGCACCCTTTCTTAATAAAAACCCTTGAGAAAGTCGAGATAGAAGGAACTTACTTAAACTTCATAAAAGCCATTTGTGAAAAGTCCACAGCTAATATCATCCTCAACTGGGCAAAAACTGAGAGCTTTCCCCACGAGATCAGGAACACGACAGCAGTGTCCACTCTCACCACTGTTGTTTAACATAGTGCTGGAAGTCCTAGCATTAGCAATCAGACAACAAAAGGAAATAAAAGGCATCAGAATTGGCAAAGAAGAAGTCAAACTTTCACTTTTCGCAGATGACATGATACTCTACATGGAAAACCCAGCAGACTCCACCAGAAGCCTCCTAGAACTGATCAATGAATTCAGTAAAGTTGCAGGGTACAAAATCAATGTGCAGAAATCAGTTGCATTCCTATACACCAAAAATGAAGCAGCAGAAAGAGAAATCAAGAAACTGATCCCATTCACGATTGCACAAAAAAACATTAAATACCTAGGAGTAAACCTAACCAAGAATGTAAAAGACCTATATGATGAAAACTATAGAAAACTTATGAAAGAGATTGAAGAAGACACAAAGAAATGGAAAAACATTCCCTGTTCATGGATCGGAAGAATAAACATTGTGAAAATGTCATTATTGCCCAAAG